>NW_026292336.1:0-100607 GCF_023091745.1 Budorcas taxicolor
TGCGACGGGAACGCCGGGAACTCTTTCCCGACGAAGCAGGGAAAGGATCCCTCATCTCGAGCTACGAGGCGGAAACGGGGCTCCTCTGGATGTGGGCGGGACCCTCGTGATTCCTCTCGAGTGGAGACGGGTATGTCGGGGAACTTCTTGATTTGCACCAAGGGTGTGAAGGACCCTTTCGAAGTTCCAGAGGTGAGGTGTGATCAGCCTCGAGACGCCTCAGCGGAAATGGGCCTCATCTCGCCTGGAGGGGAGAACCTCCTGGATTTTCTCGAGTTGCGGCAGGTCTCCTCGAGTTACGACGGGGACCTCAGGGACCCGCTCTGGTGGCCTCAGGAAAGGCCAGTCCCCATGCGAGTTGCTAGGGGACCTCTCGGGATTCCTCTCCCGTCCATGCCGGGGCCTCAGTCCTTGTGTGGAGTCGGGGCCGGAACCTGAGGATTCCTCTCCAGTGTTGCCATGGATCTTGGGGTGCTTCTGAGTCTCCCCAGGGGAGTCAGGCCTCGTCTCGAGGTGGGGCATGCACGTGCGCTTTCCTCACGAGCTGCAGCAGTAGTGTCACGCTTCCTGTCACGTGGATCAAGGGATCTGTGGCTTTCCCTCGAGGCTGTCCCTCGAGGCTTTCCCACGAGGCTTTCCCACAGGGCTGTGCCACGTGCCACCTTGGTGTGAGTCGATCCTCGGCGTGAAAGACGAGCCGGTGAAGGGAAAAGAGTTTCCTCTGCAATGGACTGAGACATCTGGGGGACTCTTGGAATGGTGGCACGACCCTGGAGTTCCTCTCGCCGTTCCTGTTGAGAGGGCCTCCTCTTGAGATGCGACAGGAACGCCGGGAACTCTTTCCCGACGAAGCAGGGAAAGGATCGCTCATCTCGAGCTACGAGGCCGAAACGGGGCTCCTCTGGATGTGGGCGGGACCCTCGTGATTCCTCTCGAGTGGAGACGGGTATGTCGGGGAACTTCTTGATATGCACCAAGGGTGTGAATGACCCTTTCGAAGTTCCAGAGGTGAGGTGTGATCAGCCTTGAGACGCCTCAGCGGAAACGGGCCTCATCTCGCCTGGAGGGGAGAACCTCCTGGATTTTCTCGAGTTGCGGCAGGTCTTCTCGAGTTACGATGGGGACCACAGGGACCCGCTCTGGTGGCCTCAGGAAAGGCCAGTCCCCATGCGAGTTGCTAGGGGACCTCTCGGGATTCCTCTCCCGTCCATGCCGGGGCCTCAGTCCTTGTGTGGAGTCGGGGCCGGAACCTGAGGATTCCTCTCCAGTGTTGCCATGGATCTTGGGGTGCTTCTGAGTCTCCCCAGGGGAGTCAGGCCTCGTCTCGAGTGGGGGCATGCACGTGCGCTTTCCTCCCGAGCTGCAGCAGTAGTGTCACGCTTCCTGTCACGTGGATCAAGGGATCTGTGGCTTTCCCTCGAGGCTGTCCCTCGAGGCTTTCCCACTAGGCTTTCCCACAGGGCTGTGCCACGTGCCACCTTGGTGTGAGTCGATCCTCGGCGTAAAAGACGAGCCGGTGAAGGGAAAAGAGGTTCCTCTGGAATGGACTGAGACATCTGGGGGACTCTTGGAATGGTGGCACGACCCTGGATTTCCTCTAGCCGTTCCTGTTGAGAGGGCCTCCTCTTGAGATGCGACAGCAACGCCGGGAACTCTTTCCCGACGAAGCAGGGAATGGATCACTCATCTCGAGCTACGAGGCGGAAACGGGGCTCCTCTGGATGTGGGCGGGACCCTCGTGATTCCTCTCGAGTGGAGACGGGTATGTCGGGGAACTTCTTGATTTGAACCAAGGGTGTGAAGGACCCTTTCAAAGTTCCAGAGGTGAGGTGTGATCAGCCTCTAAACGCCTCAGCGGAAATGGGCCTCATCTCGCCTGGAGGGCAGAACCTCCTGGATTTTCTCGAGTTGCGGCAGGTCTTCTCGAGTTACGACGGGGACCTCAGGGACCCGCTCTGGTGGCCTCAGGAAAGGCCAGTCCCCATGCGAGTTGCTAGGGGACCTCTCGGGATTCCTCTCCCGTCCATGCCGGGGCCTCAGTCCTTGTGTGGAGTCGGGGCCGGAACCTGAGGATTCCTCTCCAGTGTTGCCACGGATCTTGGGGTGCTTCTGAGTCTCCCCAGGGGAGTCAGGCCTCGTCTCGAGTGGGGGCATGCACGTGCGCTTTCCTCCCGAGCTGCAGCAGTAGTGTCACGCTTCCTGTCACGTGGATCAAGGGATCTGTGGCTTTCCCTCGAGGCTGTCCCTCGAGGCTTTCCCACGAGGCTTTCCCACAGGGCTGTGCCACGTGCCACCTTGGTGTGAGTCGATCCTCGGCGTGAAAGACGAGCCGGTGAAGGGAAAAGAGGTTCCTCTGGAATGGACTGAGACATCTGGGGGACTCTTGGAATGGTGGCACGACCCTGGAGTTCCTCTCGCCGTTCCTGTTGAGAGGGCCTCCTCTTGAGATGCGACGGGAACGCTGGGAACTCTTTCCCGACGAAGCAGGGAAAGGATCCCTCATCTCGAGCTACGAGGCGGAAACGGGGCTCCTCTGGATGTGGGCGGGACCCTCGTGATTCCTCTCGAGTGGAGACGGCTAGGTCGGGGAACTTCTTGATTTGCACCAAGGGTGTGAAGGACCCTTTCGAAGTTCCAGAGGTGAGGTGTGATCAGCCTCGAGACGCCTCAGCGGAAATGGGCCTCATCTCGCCTGGAGGGGAGAACCTCCTGGATTTTCTCGAGTTGCGGCAGGTCTTCTCGAGTTACGACGGGGACCTCAGGGACCCGCTCTGGTGGCCTCAGGAAAGGCCAGTCCCCATGCGAGTTGCTAGGGGACCTCTCGGGATTCCTCTCCCGTCCATGCCTGGGCCTCAGTCCTTGTGTGGAGTCGGGGCCGGAACCTGAGGATTCCTCTCCAGTGTTGCCATGGATCTTGGGGTGCTTCTGAGTCTCCCCAGGGGAGTCAGGCCTCGTCTCGAGGTGGGGCATGCACGTGCGCTTTCCTCCCGAGCTGCAGCAGTAGTGTCACGCTTCCTGTCACGTGGATCAAGGGATCTGTGGCTTTCCCTCGAGGCTGTCCCTCGAGGCTTTCCCACTAGGCTTTCCCACAGGGCTGTGCCACGTGCCACCTTGGTGTGAGTCGATCCTCGGCGTGAAAGACGAGCCGGTGAAGGGAAAAGAGGTTCCTCTGGAATGGACTGAGACATCTGGGGGACTCTTGGAATGGTGGCACGACCCTGGAGTTCCTCTCGCCGTTCCTGTTGAGAGGGCCTCCTCTTGAGATGCGACGGGAACGCCGGGAACTCTTTCCCGACGAAGCAGGGAAAGGATCCCTCATCTCGAGCTACGAGGCGGAAACGGGGCTCCTCTGGATGTGGGCGGGACCCTCGTGATTCCTCTCGAGTGGAGACGGGTATGTCGGGGAACTTCTTGATTTGCACCAAGGGTGTGAAGGACCCTTTCGAAGTTCCAGAGGTGAGGTGTGATCAGCCTCGAGACGCCTCAGCGGAAATGGGCCTCATCTCGCCTGGAGGGGAGAACCTCCTGGATTTTCTCGAGTTGCGGCAGGTCTCCTCGAGTTACGACGGGGACCTCAGGGACCCGCTCTGGTGGCCTCAGGAAAGGCCAGTCCCCATGCGAGTTGCTAGGGGACCTCTCGGGATTCCTCTCCCGTCCATGCCGGGGCCTCAGTCCTTGTGTGGAGTCGGGGCCGGAACCTGAGGATTCCTCTCCAGTGTTGCCATGGATCTTGGGGTGCTTCTGAGTCTCCCCAGGGGAGTCAGGCCTCGTCTCGAGGTGGGGCATGCACGTGCGCTTTCCTCACGAGCTGCAGCAGTAGTGTCACGCTTCCTGTCACGTGGATCAAGGGATCTGTGGCTTTCCCTCGAGGCTGTCCCTCGAGGCTTTCCCACGAGGCTTTCCCACAGGGCTGTGCCACGTGCCACCTTGCTGTGAGTCGATCCTCGGCGTGAAAGACGAGCCGGTGAAGGGAAAAGAGTTTCCTCTGCAATGGACTGAGACATCTCGGGGACTCTTGGAATGGTGGCACGACCCTGGAGTTCCTCTCGCCGTTCCTGTTGAGAGGGCCTCCTCTTGAGATGCGACGGGAACGCCGGGAACTCTTTCCCGACGAAGCAGGGAAAGGATCGCTCATCTCGAGCTACGAGGCGGAAACGGGGCTCCTCTGGATGTGGGCGGGACCCTCGTGATTCCTCTCGAGTGGAGACGGGTATGTCGGGGAACTTCTTGATATGCACCAAGGGTGTGAATGACCCTTTCGAAGTTCCAGAGGTGAGGTGTGATCAGCCTTGAGACGCCTCAGCGGAAATGGGCCTCATCTCGCCTGGAGGGGAGAACCTCCTGGATTTTCTCGAGTTGCGGCAGGTCTTCTCGAGTTACGATGGGGACCACAGGGACCCGCTCTGGTGGCCTCAGGAAAGGCCAGTCCCCATGCGAGTTGCTAGGGGACCTCTCGGGATTCCTCTCCAGTCCATGCCGGGGCCTCAGTCCTTGTGTGGAGTCGGGGCCGGAACCTGAGGATTCCTCTCCAGTGTTGCCATGGATCTTGGGGTGCTTCTGAGTCTCCCCAGGGGAGTCAGGCCTCGTCTCGAGTGGGGGCATGCACGTGCGCTTTCCTCCCGAGCTGCAGCAGTAGTGTCACGCTTCCTGTCACGTGGATCAAGGGATCTGTGGCTTTCCCTCGAGGCTGTCCCTCGAGGCTTTCCCACTAGGCTTTCCCACAGGGCTGTGCCACGTGCCACCTTGGTGTGAGTCGATCCTCGGCGTGAAAGACGAGCCGGTGAAGGGAAAAGAGGTTCCTCTGGAATGGACTGAGACATCTGGGGGACTCTTGGAATGGTGGCACGACCCTGGAGTTCCTCTCGCCGTTCCTGTTGAGAGGGCCTCCTCTTGAGATGCGACAGCAACGCCGGGAACTCTTTCCCGACGAAGCAGGGAATGGATCACTCATCTCGAGCTACGAGGCGGAAACGGGGCTCCTCTGGATGTGGGCGGGACCCTCGTGATTCCTCTCGAGTGGAGACGGGTATGTCGGGGAACTTCTTGATTTGAACCAAGGGTGTGAAGGACCCTTTCAAAGTTCCAGAGGTGAGGTGTGATCAACCTCTAAACGCCTCAGCGGAAATGGGCCTCATCTCGCCTGGAGGGGAGAACCTCCTGGATTTTCTCGAGTTGCGGCAGGTCTTCTCGAGTTACGACGGGGACCTCAGGGACCCGCTCTGGTGGCCTCAGGAAAGGCCAGTCCCCATGCGAGTTGCTAGGGGACCTCTCGGGATTCCTCTCCCGTCCATGCCGGGGCCTCAGTCCTTGTGTGGAGTCGGGGCCGGAACCTGAGGATTCCTCTCCAGTGTTGCCATGGATCTTGGGGTGCTTCTGAGTCTCCCCAGGGGAGTCAGGCCTCGTCTCGAGGTGGGGCATGCACGTGCGCTTTCCTCCCGAGCTGCAGCAGTAGTGTCACGCTTCCTGTCACGTGGATCAAGGGATCTGTGGCTTTCCCTCGAGGCTGTCCCTCGAGGCTTTCCCACGACGCTTTCCCACAGGGCTGTGCCACGTGCCACCTTGGTGTGAGTCGATCCTCGGCGTGAAAGACGAGCCGGTGAAGGGAAAAGAGGTTCCTCTGGAATGGACTGAGACATCTGGGGGACTCTTGGAATGGTGGCAAGACCCTGGAGTTCCTCTCGCCGTTCCTGTTGAGAGGGCCTCCTCTTGAGATGCGACGGGAACGCCGGGAACTCTTTCCCGACGAAGCAGGGAAAGGATCCCTCATCTCGAGCTACGAGGCGGAAACGGGGCTCCTCTGGATGTGGGCGGGACCCTCGTGATTCCTCTCGAGTGGAGACGGCTAGGTCGGGGAACTTCTTGATTTGCACCAAGGGTGTGAAGGACCCTTTCGAAGTTCCAGAGGTGAGGTGTGAACAGCCTCGAGACGCCTCAGCGGAAATGGGCCTCATCTCGCCTGGAGGGGAGAACCTCCTGGATTTTCTCGAGTTGCGGCAGGTCTTCTCGAGTTACGACGGGGACCTCAGGGACCCGCTCTGGTGGCCTCAGGAAAGGCCAGTCCCCACGCGAGTTGCTAGGGGACCTCTCGGGATTCCTCTCCCGTCCATGCCGGGGCCTCAGTCCTTGTGTGGAGTCGGGGCCGGAACCTGAGGATTCCTCTCCAGTGTTGCCATGGATCTTGGGGTGCTTCTGAGTCTCCCCAGGGGAGTCAGAGCTCGTCTCGAGTGGGGGCATGCACGTGCGCTTTCCTCCCGAGCTGCAGCAGTAGTGTCACGCTTCCTGTCACGTGGATCAAGGGATCTGTGGCTTTCCCTCGAGGCTGTCCCTCGAGGCTTTCCCACGAGGCTTTCCCACAGGGCTGTGCCACGTGCCACCTTGGTGTGAGTCGATCCTCGGCGTGAAAGACGAGCCGGTGAAGGGAAAAGAGGTTCCTCTGGAATGGACTGAGACATCTGGGGGACTCTTGGAATGGTGGCACGACCCTGGAGTTCCTCTCGCCGTTCCTGTTGAGAGGGCCTTCTCTTGAGATGCGACGGGAACGCCGGGAACTCTTTCCCGACGAAGCAGGGAAAGGATCGCTCATCTCGAGCTACGAGGCGGAAACGGGGCTCCTCTGGATGTGGGCGGGACCCTCGTGATTCCTCTCGAGTGGAGACGGGTATGTCGGGGAACTTCTTGATATGCACCAAGGGTGTGAATGACCCTTTCGAAGTTCCAGAGGTGAGGTGTGATCAGCCTTGAGACGCCTCAGCGGAAATGGGCCTCATCTCGCCTGGAGGGGAGAACCTCCTGGATTTTCTCGAGTTGCGGCAGGTCTTCTCGAGTTACGATGGGGACCACAGGGACCCGCTCTGGTGGCCTCAGGAAAGGCCAGTCCCCATGCGAGTTGCTAGGGGACCTCTCGGGATTCCTCTCCAGTCCATGCCGGTGCCTCAGTCCTTGTGTGGAGTCGGGGCCGGAACCTGAGGATTCCTCTCCAGTGTTGCCATGGATCTTGGGGTGCTTCTGAGTCTCCCCAGGGGAGTCAGGCCTCGTCTCGAGTGGGGGCATGCACGTGCGCTTTCCTCCCGAGCTGCAGCAGTAGTGTCACGCTTCCTGTCACGTGGATCAAGGGATCTGTGGCTTTCCCTCGAGGCTGTCCCTCGAGGCTTTCCCACTAGGCTTTCCCACAGGGCTGTGCCACGTGCCACCTTGGTGTGAGTCGATCCTCGGCGTGAAAGACGAGCCGGTGAAGGGAAAAGAGGTTCCTCTGGAATGGACTGAGACATCTGGGGGACTCTTGGAATGGTGGCACGACCCTGGAGTTCCTCTCGCCGTTCCTGTTGAGAGGGCCTCCTCTTGAGATGCGACAGCAACGCCGGGAACTCTTTCCCGACGAAGCAGGGAATGGATCACTCATCTCGAGCTACGAGGCGGAAACGGGGCTCCTCTGGATGTGGGCGGGACCCTCGTGATTCCTCTCGAGTGGAGACGGGTATGTCGGGGAACTTCTTGATTTGAACCAAGGGTGTGAAGGACCCTTTCAAAGTTCCAGAGGTGAGGTGTGATCAACCTCTAAACGCCTCAGCGGAAATGGGCCTCATCTCGCCTGGAGGGGAGAACCTCCTGGATTTTCTCGAGTTGCGGCAGGTCTTCTCGAGTTACGACGGGGACCTCAGGGACCCGCTCTGGTGGCCTCAGGAAAGGCCAGTCCCCATGCGAGTTGCTAGGGGACCTCTCGGGATTCCTCTCCCGTCCATGCCGGGGCCTCAGTCCTTGTGTGGAGTCGGGGCCGGAACCTGAGGATTCCTCTCCAGTGTTGCCATGGATCTTGGGGTGCTTCTGAGTCTCCCCAGGGGAGTCAGGCCTCGTCTGGAGTGGGGGCATGCACGTGCGCTTTCCTCCCGAGCTGCAGCAGTAGTGTCACGCTTCCTGTCACGTGGATCAAGGGATCTGTGGCTTTCCCTCGAGGCTGTCCCTCGAGGCTTTCCCACGACGCTTTCCCACAGGGCTGTGCCACGTGCCACCTTGGTGTGAGTCGATCCTCGGCGTGAAAGACGAGCCGGTGAAGGGAAAAGAGGTTCCTCTGGAATGGACTGAGACATCTGGGGGACTCTTGGAATGGTGGCACGACCCTGGAGTTCCTCTCGCCGTTCCTGTTGAGAGGGCCTCCTCTTGAGATGCGACGGGAACGCCGGGAACTCTTTCCCGACGAAGCAGGGAAAGGATCCCTCATCTCGAGCTACGAGGCGGAAACGGGGCTCCTCTGGATGTGGGCGGGACCCTCGTGATTCCTCTCGAGTGGAGACGGCTAGGTCGGGGAACTTCTTGATTTGCACCAAGGGTGTGAAGGACCCTTTCGAAGTTCCAGAGGTGAGGTGTGATCAGCCTCGAGACGCCTCAGCGGAAATGGGCCTCATCTCGCCTGGAGGGGAGAACCTCCTGGATTTTCTCGAGTTGCGGCAGGTCTTCTCGAGTTACGACGGGGACCTCAGGGACCCGCTCTGGTGGCCTCAGGAAAGGCCAGTCCCCATGCGAGTTGCTAGGGGACCTCTCGGGATTCCTCTCCCGTCCATGCCGGGGCCTCAGTCCTTGTGTGGAGTCGGGGCCGGAACCTGAGGATTCCTCTCCAGTGTTGCCATGGATCTTGGGGTGCTTCTGAGTCTCCCCAGGGGAGTCAGGCCTCGTCTCGAGTGGGGGCATGCACGTGCGCTTTCCTCCCGAGCTGCAGCAGTAGTGTCACGCTTCCTGTCACGTGGATCAAGGGATCTGTGGCTTTCCCTCGAGGCTGTCCCTCGAGGCTTTCCCACGAGGCTTTTCCACAGGGCTGTGCCACGTGCCACCTTGGTGGGAGTCGATCCTCGGCGTGAAAGACGAGCCGGTGAAGGGAAAAGAGGTTCCTCTGGAATGGACTGAGACATCTGGGGGACTCTTGGAATGGTGGCACGACCCTGGAGTTCCTCTCGCCGTTCCTGTTGAGAGGGCCTCCTCTTGAGATGCGACGGGAACGCCTGGTACTCTTTCCCGACGAAGCAGGGAAAGGATCCCTCATCTCGAGCTACGAGGCGGAAACGGGGCTCCTCTGGATGTGGGCGGGACCCTCGTGATTCCTCTCGAGTGGAGACGGCTAGGTCGGTGAACTTCTTGATTTGCACCAAGGGTGTGAAGGACCCTTTCGCAGTTCCAGAGGTGAGGTGTGATCAGCCTCGAGACGCCTCAGCGAAAATGGGCCTCATCTCGCCTGGAGGGGAGAACCTCCTGGATTTTCTCGAGTTGCGGCAGGTCTTCTCGAGTTACGACGGGGACCTCAGGGACCCGCTCTGGTGGCCTCAGGAAAGGCCAGTCCCCATGCGAGTTGCTAGGGGACCTCTCGGGATTCCTCTCCCGTCCATGCCGGGGCCTCAGTCCTTGTGTGGAGTCGGGGCCGGAACCTGAGGATTCCTCTCCAGTGTTGCCATGGATCTTGGGGTGCTTCTGAGTCTCCCCAGGGGAGTCAGGCCTCGTCTCGAGTGGGGGCATGCACGTGCGCTTTCCTCCCGAGCTGCAGCAGTAGTGTCACGCTTCCTGTCACGTGGATCAAGGGATCTGTGGCTTTCCCTCGAGGCTGTCCCTCGAGGCTTTCCCACGAGGCTTTCCCACAGGGCTGTGCCACGTGCCACCTTGGTGGGAGTCGATCCTCGGCGTGAAAGACGAGCCGGTGAAGGGAAAAGAGGTTCCTCTGGAATGGACTGAGACATCTGGGGGACTCTTGGAATGGTGGCACGACCCTGGAGTTCCTCTCGCCGTTCCTGTTGAGAGGGCCTCCTCTTGAGATGAGACGGGAACGCCGGGAACTCTTTCCCGACGAAGCAGGGAAAGGATCCCTCATCTCGAGCTACGAGGCGGAAACGGGGCTCCTCTGGATGTGGGCGGGACCCTCGTGATTCCTCTCGAGTGGAGACGGCTAGGTCGGGGAACTTCTTGATTTGCACCAAGGGTGTGAAGGACCCTTTCGAAGTTCCAGAGGTGAGGTGTGATCAGCTTCGAGACGCCTCAGCGGAAATGGGCCTCATCTCGCCTGGAGGGGAGAACCTCCTGGATTTTCTCGAGTTGCGGCAGGTCTTCTCGAGTTACGACGGGGACCTCAGGGACCCGCTCTGGTGGCCTCAGGAAAGGCCAGTCCCCATGCGAGTTGCTAGGGGACCTCTCGGGATTCCTCTCCCGTCCATGCCGGGGCCTCAGTCCTTGTGTGGAGTCGGGGCCGGAACCTGAGGATTCCTCTCCAGTGTTGCCATGGATCTTGGGGTGCTTCTGAGTCTCCCCAGGGGAGTCAGGCCTCGTCTCGAGTGGGGGCATGCACGTGCGCTTTCCTCCCGAGCTGCAGCAGTAGTGTCACGCTTCCTGTCACGTGGATCAAGGGATCTGTGGCTTCCCCTCGAGGCTGTCCCTCGAGGCTTTCCCACGAGGCTTTCCCACAGGGCTGTGCCACGTGCCACCTTGGTGGGAGTCGATCCTCGGCGTGAAAGACGAGCCGGTGAAGGGAAAAGAGGTTCCTCTGGAATGGACTGAGACATCTGGGGGACTCTTGGAATGGTGGCACGACCCTGGAGTTCCTCTCGCCGTTCCTGTTGAGAGGGCCTCCTCTTGAGATGCGACGGGAACGCCGGGAACTCTTTCCCGACGAAGCAGGGAAAGGATCCCTCATCTCGAGCTACGAGGCGGAAACGGGGCTCCTCTGGATGTGGGCGGGACCCTCGTGATTCCTCTCGAGTGGAGACGGCTAGGTCGGGGAACTTCTTGATTTGCACCAAGGGTGTGAAGGACCCTTTCGAAGTTCCAGAGGTGAGGTGTGATCAGCCTTGAGACGCCTCAGCGGAAATGGGCCTCATCTCGCCTGGAGGGGAGAACCTCCTGGATTTTCTCGAGTTGCGGCAAGTCTTCTCGAGTTACGACGGGGACCTCAGGGACCCGCTCTGGTGGCCTCAGGAAAGGCCAGTCCCCATGCGAGTTGCTAGGGGACCTCTCGGGATTCCTCTCCCGTCCATGCCGGGGCCTCAGTCCTTGTGTGGAGTCGGGGCCGGAACCTGAGGATTCCTCTCCAGTGTTGCCATGGATCTTGGGGTGCTTCTGAGTCTCCCCAGGGGAGTCAGGCCTCGTCTCGAGTGGGGGCATGCACGTGCGCTTTCCTCCCGAGCTGCAGCAGTAGTGTCACGCTTCCTGTCACGTGGATCAAGGGATCTGTGGCTTTCCCTCGAGGCTGTCCCTCGAGGCTTTCCCACGAGGCTTTCCCACAGGGCTGTGCCACGTGCCACCTTGGTGGGAGTCGATCCTCGGCGTGAAAGACGAGCCGGTGAAGGGAAAAGAGGTTCCTCTGGAATGGACTGAGACATCTGGGGGACTCTTGGAATGGTGGCACGACCCTGGAGTTCCTCTCGCCGTTCCTGTTGAGAGGGCCTCCTATTGAGATGCGACGGGAACGCCGGGAACTCTTTCCCGATGAAGCAGGGAAAGGATCCCTCATCTCGAGCTACGAGGCGGAAACGGGGCTCCTCTGGATGTGGGCGGGACCCTCGTGATTCCTCTCGAGTGGAGACGGCTAGGTCGGGGAACTTCTTGATTTGCACCAAGGGTGTGAAGGACCCTTTCGAAGTTCCAGAGGTGAGGTGTGATCAGCCTCGAGACGCCTCAGCGGAAATGGGCCTCATCTCGCCTGGAGGGGAGAACCTCCTGGATTTTCTCGAGTTGCGGCAGGTCTTCTCGAGTTACGACGGGGACCTCAGGGACCCGCTCTGGTGGCCTCAGGAAAGGCCAGTCCCCATGCGAGTTGCTAGGGGACCTCTCGGGATTCCTCTCCCGTCCATGCCGGGGCCTCAGTCCTTGTGTGGAGTCGGGGCCGGAACCTGAGGATTCCTCTCCAGTGTTGCCATGGATCTTGGGGTGCTTCTGAGTCTCCCCAGGGGAGTCAGGCCTCGTCTCGAGTGGGGGCATGCACGTGCGCTTTCCTCCCGAGCTGCAGCAGTAGTGTCACGCTTCCTGTCACGTGGATCAAGGGATCTGTGGCTTTCCCTCGAGGCTGTCCCTCGAGGCTTTCCCACGAGGCTTTTCCACAGGGCTGTGCCACGTGCCACCTTGGTGGGAGTCGATCCTCGGCGTGAAAGACGAGCCGGTGAAGGGAAAAGAGGTTCCTCTGGAATGGACTGAGACATCTGGGGGACTCTTGGAATGGTGGCACGACCCTGGAGTTCCTCTCGCCGTTCCTGTTGAGAGGGCCTCCTCTTGAGATGCGACGGGAACGCCGGGAACTCTTTCCCGACGAAGCAGGGAAAGGATCCCTCATCTCGAGCTACGAGGCGGAAACGGGGCTCCTCTGGATGTGGGCGGGACCCTCGTGATTCCTCTCGAGTGGAGACGGCTAGGTCGGTGAACTTCTTGATTTGCACCAAGGGTGTGAAGGACCCTTTCGCAGTTCCAGAGGTGAGGTGTGATCAGCCTCGAGACGCCTCAGCGAAAATGGGCCTCATCTCGCCTGGAGGGGAGAACCTCCTGGATTTTCTCGAGTTGCGGCAGGTCTTCTCGAGTTACGACGGGGACCTCAGGGACCCGCTCTGGTGGCCTCAGGAAAGGCCAGTCCCCATGCGAGTTGCTAGGGGACCTCTCGGGATTCCTCTCCCGTCCATGCCGGGGCCTCAGTCCTTGTGTGGAGTCGGGGCCGGAACCTGAGGATTCCTCTCCAGTGTTGCCATGGATCTTGGGGTGCTTCTGAGTCTCCCCAGGGGAGTCAGGCCTCGTCTCGAGTGGGGGCATGCACGTGCGCTTTCCTCCCGAGCTGCAGCAGTAGTGTCACGCTTCCTGTCACGTGGATCAAGGGATCTGTGGCTTTCCCTCGAGGCTGTCCCTCGAGGCTTTCCCACGAGGCTTTCCCACAGGGCTGTGCCACGTGCCACCTTGGTGGGAGTCGATCCTCGGCGTGAAAGACGAGCCGGAGAAGGGAAAAGAGGTTCCTCTGGAATGGACTGAGACATCTGGGGGACTCTTGGAATGGTGGCACGACCCTGGAGTTCCTCTCGCCGTTCCTGTTGAGAGGGCCTCCTCTTGAGATGAGACGGGAACGCCGGGAACTCTTTCCCGACGAAGCAGGGAAAGGATCCCTCATCTCGAGCTACGAGGCGGAAACGGGGCTCCTCTGGATGTGGGCGGGACCCTCGTGATTCCTCTCGAGTGGAGACGGCTAGGTCGGGGAACTTCTTGATTTGCACCAAGGGTGTGAAGGACCCTTTCGCAGTTCCAGAGGTGAGGTGTGATCAGCCTCGAGACGCCTCAGCGGAAATGGGCCTCATCTCGCCTGGAGGGGAGAACCTCCTGGATTTTCTCGAGTTGCGGCAGGTCTTCTCGAGTTACGACGGGGACCTCAGGGACCCGCTCTGGTGGCCTCAGGAAAGGCCAGTCCCCATGCGAGTTGCTAGGGGACCTCTCGGGATTCCTCTCCCGTCCATGCCGGGGCCTCAGTCCTTGTGTGGAGTCGGGGCCGGAACCTGAGGATTCCTCTCCAGTGTTGCCATGGATCTTGGGGTGCTTCTGAGTCTCCCCAGGGGAGTCAGGCCTCGTCTCGAGTGGGGGCATGCACGTGCGCTTTCCTCCCGAGCTGCAGCAGTAGTGTCACGCTTCCTGTCACGTGGATCAAGGGATCTGTGGCTTCCCCTCGAGGCTGTCCCTCGAGGCTTTCCCACGAGGCTTTCCCACAGGGCTGTGCCACGTGCCACCTTGGTGGGAGTCGATCCTCGGCGTGAAAGACGAGCCGGTGAAGGGAAAAGAGGTTCCTCTGGAATGGACTGAGACATCTGGGGGACTCTTGGAATGGTGGCACGACCCTGGAGTTCCTCTCGCCGTTCCTGTTGAGAGGGCCTCCTCTTGAGATGCGACGGGAACGCCGGGAACTCTTTCCCGACGAAGCAGGGAAAGGATCCCTCATCTCGAGCTACGAGGCGGAAACGGGGCTCCTCTGGATGTGGGCGGGACCCTCGTGATTCCTCTCGAGTGGAGACGGCTAGGTCGGGGAACTTCTTGATTTGCACCAAGGGTGTGAAGGACCCTTTCGAAGTTCCAGAGGTGAGGTGTGATCAGCCTTGAGACGCCTCAGCGGAAATGGGCCTCATCTCGCCTGGAGGGGAGAACCTCCTGGATTTTCTCGAGTTGCGGCAAGTCTTCTCGAGTTACGACGGGGACCTCAGGGACCCGCTCTGGTGGCCTCAGGAAAGGCCAGTCCCCATGCGAGTTGCTAGGGGACCTCTCGGGATTCCTCTCCCGTCCATGCCGGGGCCTCAGTCCTTGTGTGGAGTCGGGGCCGGAACCTGAGGATTCCTCTCCAGTGTTGCCATGGATCTTGGGGTGCTTCTGAGTCTCCCCAGGGGAGTCAGGCCTCGTCTCGAGTGGGGGCATGCACGTGCGCTTTCCTCCCGAGCTGCAGCAGTAGTGTCACGCTTCCTGTCACGTGGATCAAGGGATCTGTGGCTTTCCCTCGAGGCTGTCCCTCGAGGCTTTCCCACGAGGCTTTCCCACAGGGCTGTGCCACGTGCCACCTTGGTGGGAGTCGATCCTCGGCGTGAAAGACGAGCCGGTGAAGGGAAAAGAGGTTCCTCTGGAATGGACTGAGACATCTGGGGGACTCTTGGAATGGTGGCACGACCCTGGAGTTCCTCTCGCCGTTCCTGTTGAGAGGGCCTCCTATTGAGATGCGACGGGAACGCCGGGAACTCTTTCCCGATGAAGCAGGGAAAGGATCCCTCATCTCGAGCTACGAGGCGGAAACGGGGCTCCTCTGGATGTGGGCGGGACCCTCGTGATTCCTCTCGAGTGGAGACGGCTAGGTCGGGGAACTTCTTGATTTGCACCAAGGGTGTGAAGGACCCTTTCGAAGTTCCAGAGGTGAGGTGTGATCAGCCTCGAGACGCCTCAGCGGAAATGGGCCTCATCTCGCCTGGAGGGGAGAACCTCCTGGATTTTCTCGAGTTGCGGCAGGTCTTCTCGAGTTACGACGGGGACCTCAGGGACCCGCTCTGGTGGCCTCAGGAAAGGCCAGTCCCCATGCGAGTTGCTAGGGGACCTCTCGGGATTCCTCTCCCGTCCATGCCGGGGCCTCAGTCCTTGTGTGGAGTCGGGGCCGGAACCTGAGGATTCCTCTCCAGTGTTGCCATGGATCTTGGGGTGCTTCTGAGTCTCCCCAGGGGAGTCAGGCCTCGTCTCGAGTGGGGGCATGCACGTGCGCTTTCCTCCCGAGCTGCAGCAGTAGTGTCACGCTTCCTGTCACGTGGATCAAGGGATCTGTGGCTTTCCCTCGAGGCTGTCCCTCGAGGCTTTCCCACGAGGCTTTTCCACAGGGCTGTGCCACGTGCCACCTTGGTGGGAGTCGATCCTCGGCGTGAAAGACGAGCCGGTGAAGGGAAAAGAGGTTCCTCTGGAATGGACTGAGACATCTGGGGGACTCTTGGAATGGTGGCACGACCCTGGAGTTCCTCTCGCCGATCCTGTTGAGAGGGCCTCCTCTTGAGATGCGACGGGAACGCCTGGTACTCTTTCCCGACGAAGCAGGGAAAGGATCCCTCATCTCGAGCTACGAGGCGGAAACGGGGCTCCTCTGGATGTGGGCGGGACCCTCGTGATTCCTCTCGAGTGGAGACGGCTAGGTCGGTGAACTTCTTGATTTGCACCAAGGGTGTGAAGGACCCTTTCGCAGTTCCAGAGGTGAGGTGTGATCAGCCTCGAGACGCCTCAGCGAAAATGGGCCTCATCTCGCCTGGAGGGGAGAACCTCCTGGATTTTCTCGAGTTGCGGCAGGTCTTCTCGAGTTACGACGGGGACCTCAGGGACCCGCTCTGGTGGCCTCAGGAAAGGCCAGTCCCCATGCGAGTTGCTAGGGGACCTCTCGGGATTCCTCTCCCGTCCATGCCGGGGCCTCAGTCCTTGTGTGGAGTCGGGGCCGGAACCTGAGGATTCCTCTCCAGTGTTGCCATGGATCTTGGGGTGCTTCTGAGTCTCCCCAGGGGAGTCAGGCCTCGTCTCGAGTGGGGGCATGCACGTGCGCTTTCCTCCCGAGCTGCAGCAGTAGTGTCACGCTTCCTGTCACGTGGATCAAGGGATCTGTGGCTTTCCCTCGAGGCTGTCCCTCGAGGCTTTCCCACGAGGCTTTCCCACAGGGCTGTGCCACGTGCCACCTTGGTGGGAGTCGATCCTCGGCGTGAAAGACGAGCCGGTGAAGGGAAAAGAGGTTCCTCTGGAATGGACTGAGACATCTGGGGGACTCTTGGAATGGTGGCACGACCCTGGAGTTCCTCTCGCCGTTCCTGTTGAGAGGGCCTCCTCTTGAGATGAGACGGGAACGCCGGGAACTCTTTCCCGACGAAGCAGGGAAAGGATCCCTCATCTCGAGCTACGAGGCGGAAACGGGGCTCCTCTGGATGTGGGCGGGACCCTCGTGATTCCTCTCGAGTGGAGACGGCTAGGTCGGGGAACTTCTTGATTTGCACCAAGGGTGTGAAGGACCCTTTCGAAGTTCCAGAGGTGAGGTGTGATCAGCCTCGAGACGCCTCAGCGGAAATGGGCCTCATCTCGCCTGGAGGGGAGAACCTCCTGGATTTTCTCGAGTTGCGGCAGGTCTTCTCGAGTTACGACGGGGACCTCAGGGACCCGCTCTGGTGGCCTCAGGAAAGGCCAGTCCCCATGCGAGTTGCTAGGGGACCTCTCGGGATTCCTCTCCCGTCCATGCCGGGGCCTCAGTCCTTGTGTGGAGTCGGGGCCGGAACCTGAGGATTCCTCTCCAGTGTTGCCATGGATCTTGGGGTGCTTCTGAGTCTCCCCAGGGGAGTCAGGCCTCGTCTCGAGTGGGGGCATGCACGTGCGCTTTCCTCCCGAGCTGCAGCAGTAGTGTCACGCTTCCTGTCACGTGGATCAAGGGATCTGTGGCTTCCCCTCGAGGCTGTCCCTCGAGGCTTTCCCACGAGGCTTTCCCACAGGGCTGTGCCACGTGCCACCTTGGTGGGAGTCGATCCTCGGCGTGAAAGACGAGCCGGTGAAGGGAAAAGAGGTTCCTCTGGAATGGACTGAGACATCTGGGGGACTCTTGGAATGGTGGCACGACCCTGGAGTTCCTCTCGCCGTTCCTGTTGAGAGGGCCTCCTCTTGAGATGCGACGGGAACGCCGGGAACTCTTTCCCGACGAAGCAGGGAAAGGATCCCTCATCTCGAGCTACGAGGCGGAAACGGGGCTCCTCTGGATGTGGGCGGGACCCTCGTGATTCCTCTCGAGTGGAGACGGCTAGGTCGGGGAACTTCTTGATTTGCACCAAGGGTGTGAAGGACCCTTTCGAAGTTCCAGAGGTGAGGTGTGATCAGCCTTGAGACGCCTCAGCGGAAATGGGCCTCATCTCGCCTGGAGGGGAGAACCTCCTGGATTTTCTCGAGTTGCGGCAAGTCTTCTCGAGTTACGACGGGGACCTCAGGGACCCGCTCTGGTGGCCTCAGGAAAGGCCAGTCCCCATGCGAGTTGCTAGGGGACCTCTCGGGATTCCTCTCCCGTCCATGCCGGGGCCTCAGTCCTTGTGTGGAGTCGGGGCCGGAACCTGAGGATTCCTCTCCAGTGTTGCCATGGATCTTGGGGTGCTTCTGAGTCTCCCCAGGGGAGTCAGGCCTCGTCTCGAGTGGGGGCATGCACGTGCGCTTTCCTCCCGAGCTGCAGCAGTAGTGTCACGCTTCCTGTCACGTGGATCAAGGGATCTGTGGCTTTCCCTCGAGGCTGTCCCTCGAGGCTTTCCCACGAGGCTTTCCCACAGGGCTGTGCCACGTGCCACCTTGGTGGGAGTCGATCCTCGGCGTGAAAGACGAGCCGGTGAAGGGAAAAGAGGTTCCTCTGGAATGGACTGAGACATCTGGGGGACTCTTGGAATGGTGGCACGACCCTGGAGTTCCTCTCGCCGTTCCTGTTGAGAGGGCCTCCTATTGAGATGCGACGGGAACGCCGGGAACTCTTTCCCGATGAAGCAGGGAAAGGATCCCTCATCTCGAGCTACGAGGCGGAAACGGGGCTCCTCTGGATGTGGGCGGGACCCTCGTGATTCCTCTCGAGTGGAGACGGCTAGGTCGGGGAACTTCTTGATTTGCACCAAGGGTGTGAAGGACCCTTTCGAAGTTCCAGAGGTGAGGTGTGATCAGCCTCGAGACGCCTCAGCGGAAATGGGCCTCATCTCGCCTGGAGGGGAGAACCTCCTGGATTTTCTCGAGTTGCGGCAGGTCTTCTCGAGTTACGACGGGGACCTCAGGGACCCGCTCTGGTGGCCTCAGGAAAGGCCAGTCCCCATGCGAGTTGCTAGGGGACCTCTCGGGATTCCTCTCCCGTCCATGCCGGGGCCTCAGTCCTTGTGTGGAGTCGGGGCCGGAACCTGAGGATTCCTCTCCAGTGTTGCCATGGATCTTGGGGTGCTTCTGAGTCTCCCCAGGGGAGTCAGGCCTCGTCTCGAGTGGGGGCATGCACGTGCGCTTTCCTCCCGAGCTGCAGCAGTAGTGTCACGCTTCCTGTCACGTGGATCAAGGGATCTGTGGCTTTCCCTCGAGGCTGTCCCTCGAGGCTTTCCCACGAGGCTTTTCCACAGGGCTGTGCCACGTGCCACCTTGGTGGGAGTCGATCCTCGGCGTGAAAGACGAGCCGGTGAAGGGAAAAGAGGTTCCTCTGGAATGGACTGAGACATCTGGGGGACTCTTGGAATGGTGGCACGACCCTGGAGTTCCTCTCGCCGTTCCTGTTGAGAGGGCCTCCTCTTGAGATGCGACGGGAACGCCTGGTACTCTTTCCCGACGAAGCAGGGAAAGGATCCCTCATCTCGAGCTACGAGGCGGAAACGGGGCTCCTCTGGATGTGGGCGGGACCCTCGTGATTCCTCTCGAGTGGAGACGGCTAGGTCGGTGAACTTCTTGATTTGCACCAAGGGTGTGAAGGACCCTTTCGCAGTTCCAGAGGTGAGGTGTGATCAGCCTCGAGACGCCTCAGCGAAAATGGGCCTCATCTCGCCTGGAGGGGAGAACCTCCTGGATTTTCTCGAGTTGCGGCAGGTCTTCTCGAGTTACGACGGGGACCTCAGGGACCCGCTCTGGTGGCCTCAGGAAAGGCCAGTCCCCATGCGAGTTGCTAGGGGACCTCTCGGGATTCCTCTCCCGTCCATGCCGGGGCCTCAGTCCTTGTGTGGAGTCGGGGCCGGAACCTGAGGATTCCTCTCCAGTGTTGCCATGGATCTTGGGGTGCTTCTGAGTCTCCCCAGGGGAGTCAGGCCTCGTCTCGAGTGGGGGCATGCACGTGCGCTTTCCTCCCGAGCTGCAGCAGTAGTGTCACGCTTCCTGTCACGTGGATCAAGGGATCTGTGGCTTTCCCTCGAGGCTGTCCCTCGAGGCTTTCCCACGAGGCTTTCCCACAGGGCTGTGCCACGTGCCACCTTGGTGGGAGTCGATCCTCGGCGTGAAAGACGAGCCGGTGAAGGGAAAAGAGGTTCCTCTGGAATGGACTGAGACATCTGGGGGACTCTTGGAATGGTGGCACGACCCTGGAGTTCCTCTCGCCGTTCCTGTTGAGAGGGCCTCCTCTTGAGATGAGACGGGAACGCCGGGAACTCTTTCCCGACGAAGCAGGGAAAGGATCCCTCATCTCGAGCTACGAGGCGGAAACGGGGCTCCTCTGGATGTGGGCGGGACCCTCGTGATTCCTCTCGAGTGGAGACGGCTAGGTCGGGGAACTTCTTGATTTGCACCAAGGGTGTGAAGGACCCTTTCGAAGTTCCAGAGGTGAGGTGTGATCAGCCTCGAGACGCCTCAGCGGAAATGGGCCTCATCTCGCCTGGAGGGGAGAACCTCCTGGATTTTCTCGAGTTGCGGCAGGTCTTCTCGAGTTACGACGGGGACCTCAGGGACCCGCTCTGGTGGCCTCAGGAAAGGCCAGTCCCCATGCGAGTTGCTAGGGGACCTCTCGGGATTCCTCTCCCGTCCATGCCGGGGCCTCAGTCCTTGTGTGGAGTCGGGGCCGGAACCTGAGGATTCCTCTCCAGTGTTGCCATGGATCTTGGGGTGCTTCTGAGTCTCCCCAGGGGAGTCAGGCCTCGTCTCGAGTGGGGGCATGCACGTGCGCTTTCCTCCCGAGCTGCAGCAGTAGTGTCACGCTTCCTGTCACGTGGATCAAGGGATCTGTGGCTTTCCCTCGAGGCTGTCCCTCGAGGCTTTCCCACGAGGCTTTCCCACAGGGCTGTGCCACGTGCCACCTTGGTGGGAGTCGATCCTCGGCGTGAAAGACGAGCCGGAGAAGGGAAAAGAGGTTCCTCTGGAATGGACTGAGACATCTGGGGGACTCTTGGAATGGTGGCACGACCCTGGAGTTCCTCTCGCCGTTCCTGTTGAGAGGGCCTCCTCTTGAGATGAGACGGGAACGCCGGGAACTCTTTCCCGACGAAGCAGGGAAAGGATCCCTCATCTCGAGCTACGAGGCGGAAACGGGGCTCCTCTGGATGTGGGCGGGACCCTCGTGATTCCTCTCGAGTGGAGACGGCTAGGTCGGGGAACTTCTTGATTTGCACCAAGGGTGTGAAGGACCCATTCGAAGTTCCAGAGGTGAGGTGTGATCAGCCTCGAGACGCCTCAGCGGAAATGGGCCTCATCTCGCCTGGAGGGGAGAACCTCCTGGATTTTCTCGAGTTGCGGCAGGTCTTCTCGAGTTACGACGGGGACCTCAGGGACCCGCTCTGGTGGCCTCAGGAAAGGCCAGTCCCCATGCGAGTTGCTAGGGGACCTCTCGGGATTCCTCTCCCGTCCATGCCGGGGCCTCAGTCCTTGTGTGGAGTCGGGGCCGGAACCTGAGGATTCCTCTCCAGTGTTGCCATGGATCTTGGGGTGCTTCTGAGTCTCCCCAGGGGAGTCAGGCCTCGTCTCGAGTGGGGGCATGCACGTGCGCTTTCCTCCCGAGCTGCAGCAGTAGTGTCACGCTTCCTGTCACGTGGATCAAGGGATCTGTGGCTTCCCCTCGAGGCTGTCCCTCGAGGCTTTCCCACGAGGCTTTCCCACAGGGCTGTGCCACGTGCCACCTTGGTGGGAGTCGATCCTCGGCGTGAAAGACGAGCCGGTGAAGGGAAAAGAGGTTCCTCTGGAATGGACTGAGACATCTGGGGGACTCTTGGAATGGTGGCACGACCCTGGAGTTCCTCTCGCCGTTCCTGTTGAGAGGGCCTCCTCTTGAGATGCGACGGGAACGCCGGGAACTCTTTCCCGACGAAGCAGGGAAAGGATCCCTCATCTCGAGCTACGAGGCGGAAACGGGGCTCCTCTGGATGTGGGCGGGACCCTCGTGATTCCTCTCGAGTGGAGACGGCTAGGTCGGGGAACTTCTTGATTTGCACCAAGGGTGTGAAGGACCCTTTCGAAGTTCCAGAGGTGAGGTGTGATCAGCCTTGAGACGCCTCAGCGGAAATGGGCCTCATCTCGCCTGGAGGGGAGAACCTCCTGGATTTTCTCGAGTTGCGGCAAGTCTTCTCGAGTTACGACGGGGACCTCAGGGACCCGCTCTGGTGGCCTCAGGAAAGGCCAGTCCCCATGCGAGTTGCTAGGGGACCTCTCGGGATTCCTCTCCCGTCCATGCCGGGGCCTCAGTCCTTGTGTGGAGTCGGGGCCGGAACCTGAGGATTCCTCTCCAGTGTTGCCATGGATCTTGGGGTGCTTCTGAGTCTCCCCAGGGGAGTCAGGCCTCGTCTCGAGTGGGGGCATGCACGTGCGCTTTCCTCCCGAGCTGCAGCAGTAGTGTCACGCTTCCTGTCACGTGGATCAAGGGATCTGTGGCTTTCCCTCGAGGCTGTCCCTCGAGGCTTTCCCACGAGGCTTTCCCACAGGGCTGTGCCACGTGCCACCTTGGTGGGAGTCGATCCTCGGCGTGAAAGACGAGCCGGTGAAGGGAAAAGAGGTTCCTCTGGAATGGACTGAGACATCTGGGGGACTCTTGGAATGGTGGCACGACCCTGGAGTTCCTCTCGCCGTTCCTGTTGAGAGGGCCTCCTATTGAGATGCGACGGGAACGCCGGGAACTCTTTCCCGATGAAGCAGGGAAAGGATCCCTCATCTCGAGCTACGAGGCGGAAACGGGGCTCCTCTGGATGTGGGCGGGACCCTCGTGATTCCTCTCGAGTGGAGACGGCTAGGTCGGGGAACTTCTTGATTTGCACCAAGGGTGTGAAGGACCCTTTCGAAGTTCCAGAGGTGAGGTGTGATCAGCCTCGAGACGCCTCAGCGGAAATGGGCCTCATCTCGCCTGGAGGGGAGAACCTCCTGGATTTTCTCGAGTTGCGGCAGGTCTTCTCGAGTTACGACGGGGACCTCAGGGACCCGCTCTGGTGGCCTCAGGAAAGGCCAGTCCCCATGCGAGTTGCTAGGGGACCTCTCGGGATTCCTCTCCCGTCCATGCCGGGGCCTCAGTCCTTGTGTGGAGTCGGGGCCGGAACCTGAGGATTCCTCTCCAGTGTTGCCATGGATCTTGGGGTGCTTCTGAGTCTCCCCAGGGGAGTCAGGCCTCGTCTCGAGTGGGGGCATGCACGTGCGCTTTCCTCCCGAGCTGCAGCAGTAGTGTCACGCTTCCTGTCACGTGGATCAAGGGATCTGTGGCTTTCCCTCGAGGCTGTCCCTCGAGGCTTTCCCACGAGGCTTTTCCACAGGGCTGTGCCACGTGCCACCTTGGTGGGAGTCGATCCTCGGCGTGAAAGACGAGCCGGTGAAGGGAAAAGAGGTTCCTCTGGAATGGACTGAGACATCTGGGGGACTCTTGGAATGGTGGCACGACCCTGGAGTTCCTCTCGCCGATCCTGTTGAGAGGGCCTCCTCTTGAGATGCGACGGGAACGCCTGGTACTCTTTCCCGACGAAGCAGGGAAAGGATCCCTCATCTCGAGCTACGAGGCGGAAACGGGGCTCCTCTGGATGTGGGCGGGACCCTCGTGATTCCTCTCGAGTGGAGACGGCTAGGTCGGTGAACTTCTTGATTTGCACCAAGGGTGTGAAGGACCCTTTCGCAGTTCCAGAGGTGAGGTGTGATCAGCCTCGAGACGCCTCAGCGAAAATGGGCCTCATCTCGCCTGGAGGGGAGAACCTCCTGGATTTTCTCGAGTTGCGGCAGGTCTTCTCGAGTTACGACGGGGACCTCAGGGACCCGCTCTGGTGGCCTCAGGAAAGGCCAGTCCCCATGCGAGTTGCTAGGGGACCTCTCGGGATTCCTCTCCCGTCCATGCCGGGGCCTCAGTCCTTGTGTGGAGTCGGGGCCGGAACCTGAGGATTCCTCTCCAGTGTTGCCATGGATCTTGGGGTGCTTCTGAGTCTCCCCAGGGGAGTCAGGCCTCGTCTCGAGTGGGGGCATGCACGTGCGCTTTCCTCCCGAGCTGCAGCAGTAGTGTCACGCTTCCTGTCACGTGGATCAAGGGATCTGTGGCTTTCCCTCGAGGCTGTCCCTCGAGGCTTTCCCACGAGGCTTTCCCACAGGGCTGTGCCACGTGCCACCTTGGTGGGAGTCGATCCTCGGCGTGAAAGACGAGCCGGTGAAGGGAAAAGAGGTTCCTCTGGAATGGACTGAGACATCTGGGGGACTCTTGGAATGGTGGCACGACCCTGGAGTTCCTCTCGCCGTTCCTGTTGAGAGGGCCTCCTCTTGAGATGAGACGGGAACGCCGGGAACTCTTTCCCGACGAAGCAGGGAAAGGATCCCTCATCTCGAGCTACGAGGCGGAAACGGGGCTCCTCTGGATGTGGGCGGGACCCTCGTGATTCCTCTCGAGTGGAGACGGCTAGGTCGGGGAACTTCTTGATTTGCACCAAGGGTGTGAAGGACCCTTTCGAAGTTCCAGAGGTGAGGTGTGATCAGCCTCGAGACGCCTCAGCGGAAATGGGCCTCATCTCGCCTGGAGGGGAGAACCTCCTGGATTTTCTCGAGTTGCGGCAGGTCTTCTCGAGTTACGACGGGGACCTCAGGGACCCGCTCTGGTGGCCTCAGGAAAGGCCAGTCCCCATGCGAGTTGCTAGGGGACCTCTCGGGATTCCTCTCCCGTCCATGCCGGGGCCTCAGTCCTTGTGTGGAGTCGGGGCCGGAACCTGAGGATTCCTCTCCAGTGTTGCCATGGATCTTGGGGTGCTTCTGAGTCTCCCCAGGGGAGTCAGGCCTCGTCTCGAGTGGGGGCATGCACGTGCGCTTTCCTCCCGAGCTGCAGCAGTAGTGTCACGCTTCCTGTCACGTGGATCAAGGGATCTGTGGCTTCCCCTCGAGGCTGTCCCTCGAGGCTTTCCCACGAGGCTTTCCCACAGGGCTGTGCCACGTGCCACCTTGGTGGGAGTCGATCCTCGGCGTGAAAGACGAGCCGGTGAAGGGAAAAGAGGTTCCTCTGGAATGGACTGAGACATCTGGGGGACTCTTGGAATGGTGGCACGACCCTGGAGTTCCTCTCGCCGTTCCTGTTGAGAGGGCCTCCTCTTGAGATGCGACGGGAACGCCGGGAACTCTTTCCCGACGAAGCAGGGAAAGGATCCCTCATCTCGAGCTACGAGGCGGAAACGGGGCTCCTCTGGATGTGGGCGGGACCCTCGTGATTCCTCTCGAGTGGAGACGGCTAGGTCGGGGAACTTCTTGATTTGCACCAAGGGTGTGAAGGACCCTTTCGAAGTTCCAGAGGTGAGGTGTGATCAGCCTTGAGACGCCTCAGCGGAAATGGGCCTCATCTCGCCTGGAGGGGAGAACCTCCTGGATTTTCTCGAGTTGCGGCAAGTCTTCTCGAGTTACGACGGGGACCTCAGGGACCCGCTCTGGTGGCCTCAGGAAAGGCCAGTCCCCATGCGAGTTGCTAGGGGACCTCTCGGGATTCCTCTCCCGTCCATGCCGGGGCCTCAGTCCTTGTGTGGAGTCGGGGCCGGAACCTGAGGATTCCTCTCCAGTGTTGCCATGGATCTTGGGGTGCTTCTGAGTCTCCCCAGGGGAGTCAGGCCTCGTCTCGAGTGGGGGCATGCACGTGCGCTTTCCTCCCGAGCTGCAGCAGTAGTGTCACGCTTCCTGTCACGTGGATCAAGGGATCTGTGGCTTTCCCTCGAGGCTGTCCCTCGAGGCTTTCCCACGAGGCTTTCCCACAGGGCTGTGCCACGTGCCACCTTGGTGGGAGTCGATCCTCGGCGTGAAAGACGAGCCGGTGAAGGGAAAAGAGGTTCCTCTGGAATGGACTGAGACATCTGGGGGACTCTTGGAATGGTGGCACGACCCTGGAGTTCCTCTCGCCGTTCCTGTTGAGAGGGCCTCCTATTGAGATGCGACGGGAACGCCGGGAACTCTTTCCCGATGAAGCAGGGAAAGGATCCCTCATCTCGAGCTACGAGGCGGAAACGGGGCTCCTCTGGATGTGGGCGGGACCCTCGTGATTCCTCTCGAGTGGAGACGGCTAGGTCGGGGAACTTCTTGATTTGCACCAAGGGTGTGAAGGACCCTTTCGAAGTTCCAGAGGTGAGGTGTGATCAGCCTCGAGACGCCTCAGCGGAAATGGGCCTCATCTCGCCTGGAGGGGAGAACCTCCTGGATTTTCTCGAGTTGCGGCAGGTCTTCTCGAGTTACGACGGGGACCTCAGGGACCCGCTCTGGTGGCCTCAGGAAAGGCCAGTCCCCATGCGAGTTGCTAGGGGACCTCTCGGGATTCCTCTCCCGTCCATGCCGGGGCCTCAGTCCTTGTGTGGAGTCGGGGCCGGAACCTGAGGATTCCTCTCCAGTGTTGCCATGGATCTTGGGGTGCTTCTGAGTCTCCCCAGGGGAGTCAGGCCTCGTCTCGAGTGGGGGCATGCACGTGCGCTTTCCTCCCGAGCTGCAGCAGTAGTGTCACGCTTCCTGTCACGTGGATCAAGGGATCTGTGGCTTTCCCTCGAGGCTGTCCCTCGAGGCTTTCCCACGAGGCTTTTCCACAGGGCTGTGCCACGTGCCACCTTGGTGGGAGTCGATCCTCGGCGTGAAAGACGAGCCGGTGAAGGGAAAAGAGGTTCCTCTGGAATGGACTGAGACATCTGGGGGACTCTTGGAATGGTGGCACGACCCTGGAGTTCCTCTCGCCGTTCCTGTTGAGAGGGCCTCCTCTTGAGATGCGACGGGAACGCCTGGTACTCTTTCCCGACGAAGCAGGGAAAGGATCCCTCATCTCGAGCTACGAGGCGGAAACGGGGCTCCTCTGGATGTGGGCGGGACCCTCGTGATTCCTCTCGAGTGGAGACGGCTAGGTCGGTGAACTTCTTGATTTGCACCAAGGGTGTGAAGGACCCTTTCGCAGTTCCAGAGGTGAGGTGTGATCAGCCTCGAGACGCCTCAGCGAAAATGGGCCTCATCTCGCCTGGAGGGGAGAACCTCCTGGATTTTCTCGAGTTGCGGCAGGTCTTCTCGAGTTACGACGGGGACCTCAGGGACCCGCTCTGGTGGCCTCAGGAAAGGCCAGTCCCCATGCGAGTTGCTAGGGGACCTCTCGGGATTCCTCTCCCGTCCATGCCGGGGCCTCAGTCCTTGTGTGGAGTCGGGGCCGGAACCTGAGGATTCCTCTCCAGTGTTGCCATGGATCTTGGGGTGCTTCTGAGTCTCCCCAGGGGAGTCAGGCCTCGTCTCGAGTGGGGGCATGCACGTGCGCTTTCCTCCCGAGCTGCAGCAGTAGTGTCACGCTTCCTGTCACGTGGATCAAGGGATCTGTGGCTTTCCCTCGAGGCTGTCCCTCGAGGCTTTCCCACGAGGCTTTCCCACAGGGCTGTGCCACGTGCCACCTTGGTGGGAGTCGATCCTCGGCGTGAAAGACGAGCCGGTGAAGGGAAAAGAGGTTCCTCTGGAATGGACTGAGACATCTGGGGGACTCTTGGAATGGTGGCACGACCCTGGAGTTCCTCTCGCCGTTCCTGTTGAGAGGGCCTCCTCTTGAGATGAGACGGGAACGCCGGGAACTCTTTCCCGACGAAGCAGGGAAAGGATCCCTCATCTCGAGCTACGAGGCGGAAACGGGGCTCCTCTGGATGTGGGCGGGACCCTCGTGATTCCTCTCGAGTGGAGACGGCTAGGTCGGGGAACTTCTTGATTTGCACCAAGGGTGTGAAGGACCCTTTCGAAGTTCCAGAGGTGAGGTGTGATCAGCCTCGAGACGCCTCAGCGGAAATGGGCCTCATCTCGCCTGGAGGGGAGAACCTCCTGGATTTTCTCGAGTTGCGGCAGGTCTTCTCGAGTTACGACGGGGACCTCAGGGACCCGCTCTGGTGGCCTCAGGAAAGGCCAGTCCCCATGCGAGTTGCTAGGGGACCTCTCGGGATTCCTCTCCCGTCCATGCCGGGGCCTCAGTCCTTGTGTGGAGTCGGGGCCGGAACCTGAGGATTCCTCTCCAGTGTTGCCATGGATCTTGGGGTGCTTCTGAGTCTCCCCAGGGGAGTCAGGCCTCGTCTCGAGTGGGGGCATGCACGTGCGCTTTCCTCCCGAGCTGCAGCAGTAGTGTCACGCTTCCTGTCACGTGGATCAAGGGATCTGTGGCTTCCCCTCGAGGCTGTCCCTCGAGGCTTTCCCACGAGGCTTTCCCACAGGGCTGTGCCACGTGCCACCTTGGTGGGAGTCGATCCTCGGCGTGAAAGACGAGCCGGTGAAGGGAAAAGAGGTTCCTCTGGAATGGACTGAGACATCTGGGGGACTCTTGGAATGGTGGCACGACCCTGGAGTTCCTCTCGCCGTTCCTGTTGAGAGGGCCTCCTCTTGAGATGCGACGGGAACGCCGGGAACTCTTTCCCGACGAAGCAGGGAAAGGATCCCTCATCTCGAGCTATGAGGCGGAAACGGGGCTCCTCTGGATGTGGGCGGGACCCTCGTGATTCCTCTCGAGTGGAGACGGCTAGGTCGGGGAACTTCTTGATTTGCACCAAGGGTGTGAAGGACCCTTTCGAAGTTCCAGAGGTGAGGTGTGATCAGCCTTGAGACGCCTCAGCGGAAATGGGCCTCATCTCGCCTGGAGGGGAGAACCTCCTGGATTTTCTCGAGTTGCGGCAGGTCTTCTCGAGTTACGACGGGGACCTCAGGGACCCGCTCTGGTGGCCTCAGGAAAGGCCAGTCCCCATGCGAGTTGCTAGGGGACCTCTCGGGATTCCTCTCCCGTCCATGCCGGGGCCTCAGTCCTTGTGTGGAGTCGGGGCCGGAACCTGAGGATTCCTCTCCAGTGTTGCCATGGATCTTGGGGTGCTTCTGAGTCTCCCCAGGGGAGTCAGGCCTCGTCTCGAGTGGGGGCATGCACGTGCGCTTTCCTCCCGAGCTGCAGCAGTAGTGTCACGCTTCCTGTCACGTGGATCAAGGGATCTGTGGCTTTCCCTCGAGGCTGTCCCTCGAGGCTTTCCCACGAGGCTTTCCCACAGGGCTGTGCCACGTGCCACCTTGGTGGGAGTCGATCCTCGGCGTGAAAGACGAGCCGGTGAAGGGAAAAGAGGTTCCTCTGGAATGGACTGAGACATCTGGGGGACTCTTGGAATGGTGGCACGACCCTGGAGTTCCTCTCGCCGTTCCTGTTGAGAGGGCCTCCTCTTGAGATGCGACGGGAACGCCGGGAACTCTTTCCCGACGAAGCAGGGAAAGGATCCCTCATCTCGAGCTACGAGGCGGAAACGGGGCTCCTCTGGATGTGGGCGGGACCCTCGTGATTCCTCTCGAGTGGAGACGGCTAGGTCGGGGAACTTCTTGATTTGCACCAAGGGTGTGAAGGACCCTTTCGAAGTTCCAGAGGTGAGGTGTGATCAGCCTCGAGACGCCTCAGCGGAAATAGGCCTCATCTCGCCTGGAGGGGAGAACCTCCTGGATTTTCTCGAGTTGCGGCAGGTCTTCTCGAGTTACGACGGGGACCTCAGGGACCCGCTCTGGTGGCCTCAGGAAAGGCCAGTCCCCATGCGAGTTGCTAGGGGACCTCTCGGGATTCCTCTCCCGTCCATGCCGGGGCCTCAGTCCTTGTGTGGAGTCGGGGCCGGAACCTGAGGATTCCTCTCCAGTGTTGCCATGGATCTTGGGGTGCTTCTGAGTCTCCCCAGGGGAGTCAGGCCTCGTCTCGAGTGGGGGCATGCACGTGCGCTTTCCTCCCGAGCTGCAGCAGTAGTGTCACGCTTCCTGTCACGTGGATCAAGGGATCTGTGGCTTTCCCTCGAGGCTGTCCCTCGAGGCTTTCCCACGAGGCTTTTCCACAGGGCTGTGCCACGTGCCACCTTGGTGGGAGTCGATCCTCGGCGTGAAAGACGAGCCGGTGAAGGGAAAAGAGGTTCCTCTGGAATGGACTGAGACATCTGGGGGACTCTTGGAATGGTGGCACGACCCTGGAGTTCCTCTCGCCGTTCCTGTTGAGAGGGCCTCCTCTTGAGATGCGACGGGAACGCCTGGTACTCTTTCCCGACGAAGCAGGGAAAGGATCCCTCATCTCGAGCTACGAGGCGGAAACGGGGCTCCTCTGGATGTGGGCGGGACCCTCGTGATTCCTCTCGAGTGGAGACGGCTAGGTCGGTGAACTTCTTGATTTGCACCAAAGGTGTGAAGGACCCTTTCGCAGTTCCAGAGGTGAGGTGTGATCAGCCTCGAGACGCCTCAGCGAAAATGGGCCTCATCTCGCCTGGAGGGGAGAACCTCCTGGATTTTCTCGAGTTGCGGCAGGTCTTCTCGAGTTACGACGGGGACCTCAGGGACCCGCTCTGGTGGCCTCAGGAAAGGCCAGTCCCCATGCGAGTTGCTAGGGGACCTCTCGGGATTCCTCTCCCGTCCATGCCGGGGCCTCAGTCCTTGTGTGGAGTCGGGGCCGGAACCTGAGGATTCCTCTCCAGTGTTGCCATGGATCTTGGGGTGCTTCTGAGTCTCCCCAGGGGAGTCAGGCCTCGTCTCGAGTGGGGGCATGCACGTGCGCTTTCCTCCCGAGCTGCAGCAGTAGTGTCACGCTTCCTGTCACGTGGATCAAGGGATCTGTGGCTTTCCCTCGAGGCTGTCCCTCGAGGCTTTCCCACGAGGCTTTCCCACAGGGCTGTGCCACGTGCCACCTTGGTGGGAGTCGATCCTCGGCGTGAAAGACGAGCCGGTGAAGGGAAAAGAGGTTCCTCTGGAATGGACTGAGACATCTGGGGGACTCTTGGAATGGTGGCACGACCCTGGAGTTCCTCTCGCCGTTCCTGTTGAGAGGGCCTCCTCTTGAGATGAGACGGGAACGCCGGGAACTCTTTCCCGACGAAGCAGGGAAAGGATCCCTCATCTCGAGCTACGAGGCGGAAACGGGGCTCCTCTGGATGTGGGCGGGACCCTCGTGATTCCTCTCGAGTGGAGACGGCTAGGTCGGGGAACTTCTTGATTTGCACCAAGGGTGTGAAGGACCCTTTCGAAGTTCCAGAGGTGAGGTGTGATCAGCCTCGAGACGCCTCAGCGGAAATGGGCCTCATCTCGCCTGGAGGGGAGAACCTCCTGGATTTTCTCGAGTTGCGGCAGGTCTTCTCGAGTTACGACGGGGACCTCAGGGACCCGCTCTGGTGGCCTCAGGAAAGGCCAGTCCCCATGCGAGTTGCTAGGGGACCTCTCGGGATTCCTCTCCCGTCCATGCCGGGGCCTCAGTCCTTGTGTGGAGTCGGGGCCGGAACCTGAGGATTCCTCTCCAGTGTTGCCATGGATCTTGGGGTGCTTCTGAGTCTCCCCAGGGGAGTCAGGCCTCGTCTCGAGTGGGGGCATGCACGTGCGCTTTCCTCCCGAGCTGCAGCAGTAGTGTCACGCTTCCTGTCACGTGGATCAAGGGATCTGTGGCTTCCCCTCGAGGCTGTCCCTCGAGGCTTTCCCACGAGGCTTTCCCACAGGGCTGTGCCACGTGCCACCTTGGTGGGAGTCGATCCTCGGCGTGAAAGACGAGCCGGTGAAGGGAAAAGAGGTTCCTCTGGAATGGACTGAGACATCTGGGGGACTCTTGGAATGGTGGCACGACCCTGGAGTTCCTCTCGCCGTTCCTGTTGAGAGGGCCTCCTCTTGAGATGCGACGGGAACGCCGGGAACTCTTTCCCGACGAAGCAGGGAAAGGATCCCTCATCTCGAGCTACGAGGCGGAAACGGGGCTCCTCTGGATGTGGGCGGGACCCTCGTGATTCCTCTCGAGTGGAGACGGCTAGGTCGGGGAACTTCTTGATTTGCACCAAGGGTGTGAAGGACCCTTTCGAAGTTCCAGAGGTGAGGTGTGATCAGCCTTGAGACGCCTCAGCGGAAATGGGCCTCATCTCGCCTGGAGGGGAGAACCTCCTGGATTTTCTCGAGTTGCGGCAAGTCTTCTCGAGTTACGACGGGGACCTCAGGGACCCGCTCTGGTGGCCTCAGGAAAGGCCAGTCCCCATGCGAGTTGCTAGGGGACCTCTCGGGATTCCTCTCCCGTCCATGCCGGGGCCTCAGTCCTTGTGTGGAGTCGGGGCCGGAACCTGAGGATTCCTCTCCAGTGTTGCCATGGATCTTGGGGTGCTTCTGAGTCTCCCCAGGGGAGTCAGGCCTCGTCTCGAGTGGGGGCATGCACGTGCGCTTTCCTCCCGAGCTGCAGCAGTAGTGTCACGCTTCCTGTCACGTGGATCAAGGGATCTGTGGCTTTCCCTCGAGGCTGTCCCTCGAGGCTTTCCCACGAGGCTTTCCCACAGGGCTGTGCCACGTGCCACCTTGGTGGGAGTCGATCCTCGGCGTGAAAGACGAGCCGGTGAAGGGAAAAGAGGTTCCTCTGGAATGGACTGAGACATCTGGGGGACTCTTGGAATGGTGGCACGACCCTGGAGTTCCTCTCGCCGTTCCTGTTGAGAGGGCCTCCTCTTGAGATGCGACGGGAACGCCTGGTACTCTTTCCCGACGAAGCAGGGAAAGGATCCCTCATCTCGAGCTACGAGGCGGAAACGGGGCTCCTCTGGATGTGGGCGGGACCCTCGTGATTCCTCTCGAGTGGAGACGGCTAGGTCGGTGAACTTCTTGATTTGCACCAAGGGTGTGAAGGACCCTTTCGCAGTTCCAGAGGTGAGGTGTGATCAGCCTCGAGACGCCTCAGCGAAAATGGGCCTCATCTCGCCTGGAGGGGAGAACCTCCTGGATTTTCTCGAGTTGCGGCAGGTCTTCTCGAGTTACGACGGGGACCTCAGGGACCCGCTCTGGTGGCCTCAGGAAAGGCCAGTCCCCATGCGAGTTGCTAGGGGACCTCTCGGGATTCCTCTCCCGTCCATGCCGGGGCCTCAGTCCTTGTGTGGAGTCGGGGCCGGAACCTGAGGATTCCTCTCCAGTGTTGCCATGGATCTTGGGGTGCTTCTGAGTCTCCCCAGGGGAGTCAGGCCTCGTCTCGAGTGGGGGCATGCACGTGCGCTTTCCTCCCGCGCTGCAGCAGTAGTGTCACGCTTCCTGTCACGTGGATCAAGGGATCTGTGGCTTTCCCTCGAGGCTGTCCCTCGAGGCTTTCCCACGAGGCTTTCCCACAGGGCTGTGCCACGTGCCACCTTGGTGGGAGTCGATCCTCGGCGTGAAAGACGAGCCGGTGAAGGGAAAAGAGGTTCCTCTGGAATGGACTGAGACATCTGGGGGACTCTTGGAATGGTGGCACGACCCTGGAGTTCCTCTCGCCGTTCCTGTTGAGAGGGCCTCCTCTTGAGATGCGACGGGAACGCCGGGAACTCTTTCCCGACGAAGCAGGGAAAGGATCCCTCATCTCGAGCTACGAGGCGGAAACGGGGCTCCTCTGGATGTGGGCGGGACCCTCGTGATTCCTCTCGAGTGGAGACGGCTAGGTCGGGGAACTTCTTGATTTGCACCAAGGGTGTGAAGGACCCTTTCGAAGTTCCAGAGGTGAGGTGTGATCAGCCTCGAGACGCCTCAGCGGAAATGGGCCTCATCTCGCCTGGAGGGGAGAACCTCCTGGATTTTCTCGAGTTGCGGCAGGTCTTCTCGAGTTACGACGGGGACCTCAGGGACCCGCTCTGGTGGCCTCAGGAAAGGCCAGTCCCCATGCGAGTTGCTAGGGGACCTCTCGGGATTCCTCTCCCGTCCATGCCGGGGCCTCAGTCCTTGTGTGGAGTCGGGGCCGGAACCTGAGGATTCCTCTCCAGTGTTGCCATGGATCTTGGGGTGCTTCTGAGTCTCCCCAGGGGAGTCAGGCCTCGTCTCGAGTGGGGGCATGCACGTGCGCTTTCCTCCCGAGCTGCAGCAGTAGTGTCACGCTTCCTGTCACGTGGATCAAGGGATCTGTGGCTTTCCCTCGAGGCTGTCCCTCGAGGCTTTCCCACGAGGCTTTCCCACAGGGCTGTGCCACGTGCCACCTTGGTGGGAGTCGATCCTCGGCGTGAAAGACGAGCCGGTGAAGGGAAAAGAGGTTCCTCTGGAATGGACTGAGACATCTGGGGGACTCTTGGAATGGTGGCACGACCCTGGAGTTCCTCTCGCCGTTCCTGTTGAGAGGGCCTCCTCTTGAGATGAGACGGGAACGCCGGGAACTCTTTCCCGACGAAGCAGGGAAAGGATCCCTCATCTCGAGCTACGAGGCGGAAACGGGGCTCCTCTGGATGTGGGCGGGACCCTCGTGATTCCTCTCGAGTGGAGACGGCTAGGTCGGGGAACTTCTTGATTTGCACCAAGGGTGTGAAGGACCCTTTCGAAGTTCCAGAGGTGAGGTGTGATCAGCCTCGAGACGCCTCAGCGGAAATGGGCCTCATCTCGCCTGGAGGGGAGAACCTCCTGGATTTTCTCGAGTTGCGGCAGGTCTTCTCGAGTTACGACGGGGACCTCAGGGACCCGCTCTGGTGGCCTCAGGAAAGGCCAGTCCCCATGCGAGTTGCTAGGGGACCTCTCGGGATTCCTCTCCCGTCCATGCCGGGGCCTCAGTCCTTGTGTGGAGTCGGGGCCGGAACCTGAGGATTCCTCTCCAGTGTTGCCATGGATCTTGGGGTGCTTCTGAGTCTCCCCAGGGGAGTCAGGCCTCGTCTCGAGTGGGGGCATGCACGTGCGCTTTCCTCCCGAGCTGCAGCAGTAGTGTCACGCTTCCTGTCACGTGGATCAAGGGATCTGTGGCTTTCCCTCGAGGCTGTCCCTCGAGGATTTCCCACGAGGCTTTCCCACAGGGCTGTGCCACGTGCCACCTTGGTGGGAGTCGATCCTCGGCGTGAAAGACGAGCCGGTGAAGGGAAAAGAGGTTCCTCTGGAATGGACTGAGACATCTGGGGGACTCTTGGAATGGTGGCACGACCCTGGAGTTCCTCTCGCCGTTCCTGTTGAGAGGGCCTCCTCTTGAGATGCGACGGGAACGCCGGGAACTCTTTCCCGACGAAGCAGGGAAAGGATCCCTCATCTCGAGCTACGAGGCGGAAACGGGGCTCCTCTGGATGTGGGCGGGACCCTCGTGATTCCTCTCGAGTGGAGACGGCTAGGTCGGGGAACTTCTTGATTTGCACCAAGGGTGTGAAGGACCCTTTCGAAGTTCCAGAGGTGAGGTGTGATCAGCCTCGAGACGCCTCAGCGGAAATGGGCCTCATCTCGCCTGGAGGGGAGAACCTCCTGGATTTTCTCGAGTTGCGGCAGGTCTTCTCGAGTTACGACGGGGACCTCAGGGACCCGCTCTGGTGGCCTCAGGAAAGGCCAGTCCCCATGCGAGTTGCTAGGGGACCTCTCGGGATTCCTCTCCCGTCCATGCCGGGGCCTCAGTCCTTGTGTGGAGTCGGGGCCGGAACCTGAGGATTCCTCTCCAGTGTTGCCATGGATCTTGGGGTGCTTCTGAGTCTCCCCAGGGGAGTCAGGCCTCGTCTCGAGTGGGGGCATGCACGTGCGCTTTCCTCCCGAGCTGCAGCAGTAGTGTCACGCTTCCTGTCACGTGGATCAAGGGATCTGTGGCTTTCCCTCGAGGCTGTCCCTCGAGGCTTTCCCACGAGGCTTTCCCACAGGGCTGTGCCACGTGCCACCTTGGTGGGAGTCGATCCTCGGCGTGAAAGACGAGCCGGTGAAGGGAAAAGAGGTTCCTCTGGAATGGACTGAGACATCTGGGGGACTCTTGGAATGGTGGCACGACCCTGGAGTTCCTCTCGCCGTTCCTGTTGAGAGGGCCTCCTCTTGAGATGCGACGGGAACGCCGGGAACTCTTTCCCGACGAAGCAGGGAAAGGATCCCTCATCTCGAGCTACGAGGCGGAAACGGGGCTCCTCTGGATGTGGGCGGGACCCTCGTGATTCCTCTCGAGTGGAGACGGCTAGGTCGGGGAACTTCTTGATTTGCACCAAGGGTGTGAAGGACCCTTTCGAAGTTCCAGAGGTGAGGTGTGATCAGCCTCGAGACGCCTCAGCGGAAATGGGCCTCATCTCGCCTGGAGGGGAGAACCTCCTGGATTTTCTCGAGTTGCGGCAGGTCTTCTCGAGTTACGACGGGGCCCTCAGGGACCCGCTCTGGTGGCCTCAGGAAAGGCCAGTCCCCATGCGAGTTGCTAGGGGACCTCTCGGGATTCCTCTCCCGTCCATGCCGGGGCCTCAGTCCTTGTGTGGAGTCGGGGCCGGAACCTGAGGATTCCTCTCCAGTGTTGCCATGGCTCTTGGGGTGCTTCTGAGTCTCCCCAGGGGAGTCAGGCCTCGTCTCGAGTGGGGGCATGCACGTGCGCTTTCCTCCCGAGCTGCAGCAGTAGTGTCACGCTTCCTGTCACGTGGATCAAGGGATCTGTGGCTTTCCCTCGAGGCTGTCCCTCGAGGCTTTCCCACGAGGCTTTCCCACAGGGCTATGCCACGTGCCACCTTGGTGTGAGTCGATCCTCGGCGTGAAAGACGAGCCGGTGAAGGGAAAAGAGGTTCCTCTGGAATGGACTGAGACATCTGGGGGACTCTTGGAATGGTGGCACGACCCTGGAGTTCCTCTCGCCGTTCCTGTTGAGAGGGCCTCCTCTTGAGATGCGACGGGAACGCTGGGAACTCTTTCCCGACGAAGCAGGGAAAGGATCCCTCATCTCGAGCTACGAGGCGGAAACGGGGCTCCTCTGGATGTGGGCGGGACCCTCGTGATTCCTCTCGAGTGGAGACGGCTAGGTCGGGGAACTTCTTGATTTGCACCAAGGGTGTGAAGGACCCTTTCGAAGTTCCAGAGGTGTGGTGTGATCAGCCTCGAGACGCCTCAGCGGAAATGGGCCTCATCTCGCCTGGAGGGGAGAACCTCCTGGATTTTCTCGAGTTGCGGCAGGTCTTCTCGAGTTACGACGGGGACCTCAGGGACCCGCTCTGGTGGCCTCAGGAAAGGCCAGTCCCCATGCGAGTTGCTAGGGGACCTCTCGGGATTCCTCTCCCGTCCATGCCGGGGCCTCAGTCCTTGTGTGGAGTCGGGGCCGGAACCTGAGGATTCCTCTCCAGTGTTGCCATGGATCTTGGGGTGCTTCTGAGTCTCCCCAGGGGAGTCAGGCCTCGTCTCGAGTGGGGGCATGCACGTGCGCTTTCCTCCCGAGCTGCAGCAGTAGTGTCACGCTTCCTGTCACGTGGATCAAGGGATCTGTGGCTTTCCCTCGAGGCTGTCCCTCGAGGCTTTCCCACGAGGCTTTCCCACAGGGCTGTGCCACGTGCCACCTTGGTGGGAGTCGATCCTCGGCGTGAAAGACGAGCCGGTGAAGGGAAAAGAGGTTCCTCTGGAATGGACTGAGACATCTGGGGGACTCTTGGAATGGTGGCACGACCCTGGAGTTCCTCTCGCCGTTCCTGTTGAGAGGGCCTCCTCTTGAGATGAGACGGGAACGCCGGGAACTCTTTCCCGACGAAGCAGGGAAAGGATCCCTCATCTCGAGCTACGAGGCGGAAACGGGGCTCCTCTGGATGTGGGCGGGACCCTCGTGATTCCTCTCGAGTGGAGACGGCTAGGTCGGGGAACTTCTTGATTTGCACCAAGGGTGTGAAGGACCCTTTCGAAGTTCCAGAGGTGAGGTGTGATCAGCCTCGAGACGCCTCAGCGGAAATGGGCCTCATCTCGCCTGGAGGGGAGAACCTCCTGGATTTTCTCGAGTTGCGGCAGGTCTTCTCGAGTTACGACGGGGACCTCAGGGACCCGCTCTGGTGGCCTCAGGAAAGGCCAGTCCCCATGCGAGTTGCTAGGGGACCTCTCGGGATTCCTCTCCCGTCCATGCCGGGGCCTCAGTCCTTGTGTGGAGTCGGGGCCGGAACCTGAGGATTCCTCTCCAGTGTTGCCATGGATCTTGGGGTGCTTCTGAGTCTCCCCAGGGGAGTCAGGCCTCGTCTCGAGTGGGGGCATGCACGTGCGCTTTCCTCCCGAGCTGCAGCAGTAGTGTCACGCTTCCTGTCACCTGGATCAAGGGATCTGTGGCTTTCCCTCGAGGCTGTCCCTCGAGGCTTTCCCACGAGGCTTTCCCACAGGGCTGTGCCACGTGCCACCTTGGTGGGAGTCGATCCTCGGCGTGAAAGACGAGCCGGTGAAGGGAAAAGAGGTTCCTCTGGAATGGACTGAGACATCTGGGGGACTCTTGGAATGGTGGCACGACCCTGGAGTTCCTCTCGCCGTTCCTGTTGAGAGGGCCTCCTCTTGAGATGCGACGGGAACGCCGGGAACTCTTTCCCGACGAAGCAGGGAAAGGATCCCTCATCTCGAGCTACGAGGCGGAAACGGGGCTCCTCTGGATGTGGGCGGGACCCTCGTGATTCCTCTCGAGTGGAGACGGCTAGGTCGGGGAACTTCTTGATTTGCACCAAGGGTGTGAAGGACCCTTTCGAAGTTCCAGAGGTGAGGTGTGATCAGCCTCGAGACGCCTCAGCGGAAATGGGCCTCATCTCGCCTGGAGGGGAGAACCTCCTGGATTTTCTCGAGTTGCGGCAGGTCTTCTCGAGTTACGACGGGGACCTCAGGGACCCGCTCTGGTGGCCTCAGGAAAGGCCAGTCCCCATGCGAGTTGCTAGGGGACCTCTCGGGATTCCTCTCCCGTCCATGCCGGGGCCTCAGTCCTTGTGTGGAGTCGGGGCCGGAACCTGAGGATTCCTCTCCAGTGTTGCCATGGATCTTGGGGTGCTTCTGAGTCTCCCCAGGGGAGTCAGGCCTCGTCTCGAGTGGGGGCATGCACGTGCGCTTTCCTCCCGAGCTGCAGCAGTAGTGTCACGCTTCCTGTCACGTGGATCAAGGGATCTGTGGCTTTCCCTCGAGGCTGTCCCTCGAGGCTTTCCCACGAGGCTTTCCCACAGGGCTGTGCCACGTGCCACCTTGGTGGGAGTCGATCCTCGGCGTGAAAGACGAGCCGGTGAAGGGAAAAGAGGTTCCTCTGGAATGGACTGAGACATCTGGGGGACTCTTGGAATGGTGGCACGACCCTGGAGTTCCTCTCGCCGTTCCTGTTGAGAGGGCCTCCTCTTGAGATGCGACGGGAACGCCGGGAACTCTTTCCCGACGAAGCAGGGAAAGGATCCCTCATCTCGAGCTACGAGGCGGAAACGGGGCTCCTCTGGATGTGGGCGGGACCCTCGTGATTCCTCTCGAGTGGAGACGGGTATGTCGGGGAACTTCTTGATTTGCACCAAGGGTGTGAAGGACCCTTTCGAAGTTCCAGAGGTGAGGTGTGATCAGCCTCGAGACGCCTCAGCGGAAATGGGCCTCATCTCGCCTGGAGGGGAGAACCTCCTGGATTTTCTCGAGTTGCGGTAGGTCTTCTCGAGTTACGACGGGGACCTCAGGGACCCGCTCTGGTGGCCTCAGGAAAGGCCAGTCCCCATGCGAGTTGCTAGGGGACCTCTCGGGATTCCTCTCCCGTCCATGCCGGGGCCTCAGTCCTTGTGTGGAGTCGGGGCCGGAACCTGAGGATTCCTCTCCAGTGTTGCCATGGATCTTGGGGTGCTTCTGAGTCTCCCCAGGGGAGTCAGGCCTCGTCTCGAGTGGGGGCATGCACGAGCGCTTTCCTCCCGAGCTGCAGCAGTAGTGTCACGCTTCCTGTCACGTGGATCAAGGGATCTGTGGCTTTCCCTCGAGGCTGTCCCTCGAGGCTTTCCCACGAGGCTTTCCCACAGGGCTGTGCCACGTGCCACCTTGGTGTGAGTCGATCCTCGGCGTGAAAGACGAGCCGGTGAAGGGAAAAGAGGTTCCTCTGGAATGGACTGAGACATCTGGGGGACTCTTGGTATGGTGGCACGACCCTGGAGTTCCTCTCGCCGTTCCTGTTGAGAGGGCCTCCTCTTGAGATGCGACGGGAACGCCGGGAACTCTTTCCCGACGAAGCAGGGAAAGGATCCCTCATCTCGAGCTACGAGGCGGAAACGGGGCTCCTCTGGATGTGGGCGGGACCCTCGTGATTCCTCTCGAGTGGAGACGGCTAGGTCGGGGAACTTCTTGATTTGCACCAAGGGTGTGAAGGACCCTTTCGAAGTTCCAGAGGTGAGGTGTGATCAGCCTCGAGACGCCTCAGCGGAAATGGGCCTCATCTCGCCTGGAGGGGAGAACCTCCTGGATTTTCTCGAGTTGCGGCAGGTCTTCTCGAGTTACGACGGGGACCTCAGGGACCCGCTCTGGTGGCCTCAGGAAAGGCCAGTCCCCATGCGAGTTGCTAGGGGACCTCTCGGGATTCCTCTCCCGTCCATGCCGGGGCCTCAGTCCTTGTGTGGAGTCGGGGCCGGAACCTGAGGATTCCTCTCCAGTGTTGCCATGGCTCTTGGGGTGCTTCTGAGTCTCCCCAGGGGAGTCAGGCCTCGTCTCGAGTGGGGGCATGCACGTGCGCTTTCCTCCCGAGCTGCAGCAGTAGTGTCACGCTTCCTGTCACGTGGATCAAGGGATCTGTGGCTTTCCCTCGAGGCTGTCCCTCGAGGCTTTCCCACGAGGCTTTCCCACAGGGCTATGCCACGTGCCACCTTGGTGTGAGTCGATCCTCGGCTTGAAAGACGAGCCGGTGAAGGGAAAAGAGGTTCCTCTGGAATGGACTGAGACATCTGGGGGACTCTTGGAATGGTGGCACGACCCTGGAGTTCCTCTCGCCGTTCCTGTTGAGAGGGCCTCCTCTTGAGATGCGACGGGAACGCTGGGAACTCTTTCCCGACGAAGCAGGGAAAGGATCCCTCATCTCGAGCTACGAGGCGGAAACGGGGCTCCTCTGGATGTGGGCGGGACCCTCGTGATTCCTCTCGAGTGGAGACGGCTAGGTCGGGGAACTTCTTGATTTGCACCAAGGGTGTGAAGGACCCTTTCGAAGTTCCAGAGGTGAGGTGTGATCAGCCTCGAGACGCCTCAGCGGAAATGGGCCTCATCTCGCCTGGAGGGGAGAACCTCCTGGATTTTCTCGAGTTGCGGCAGGTCTTCTCGAGTTACGACGGGGACCTCAGGGACCCGCTCTGGTGGCCTCAGGAAAGGCCAGTCCCCATGCGAGTTGCTAGGGGACCTCTCGGGATTCCTCTCCCGTCCATGCCGGGGCCTCAGTCCTTGTGTGGAGTCGGGGCCGGAACCTGAGGATTCCTCTCCAGTGTTGCCATGGATCTTGGGGTGCTTCTGAGTCTCCCCAGGGGAGTCAGGCCTCGTCTCGAGTGGGGGCATGCACGTGCGCTTTCCTCCCGAGCTGCAGCAGTAGTGTCAGGCTTCCTGTCACGTGGATCAAGGGATCTGTGGCTTTCCCTCGAGGCTGTCCCTCGAGGCTTTCCCACGAGGCTTTCCCACAGGGCTGTGCCACGTGCCACCTTGGTGTGAGTCGATCCTCGGCGTGAAAGACGAGCCGGTGAAGGGAAAAGAGGTTCCTCTGGAATGGACTGAGACATCTGGGGGACTCTTGGAATGGTGGCACGACCCTGGAGTTCCTCTCGCCGTTCCTGTTGAGAGGGCCTCCTCTTGAGATGCGACGGGAACGCCGGGAACTCTTTCCCGACGAAGCAGGGAAAGGATCCCTCATCTCGAGCTACGAGGCGGAAACGGGGCTCCTCTGGATGTGGGCGGGACCCTCGTGATTCCTCTCGAGTGGAGACGGCTAGGTCGGGGAACTTCTTGATTTGCACCAAGGGTGTGAAGGACCCTTTCGAAGTTCCAGAGGTGAGGTGTGATCAGCCTCGAGACGCCTCAGCGAAAATGGGCCTCATCTCGCCTGGAGGGGAGAACCTCCTGGATTTTCTCGAGTTGCGGCAGGTCTTCTCGAGTTACGACGGGGACCTCAGGGACCCGCTCTGGTGGCCTCAGGAAAGGCCAGTCCCCATGCGAGTTGCTAGGGGACCTCTCTGGATTCCTCTCCCGTCCATGCCGGGGCCTCAGTCCTTGTGTGGAGTCGGGGCCGGAACCTGAGGATTCCTCTCCAGTGTTGCCATGGATCTTGGGGTGCTTCTGAGTCTCCCCAGGGGAGTCAGGCCTCGTCTCGAGTGGGGGCATGCACGTGCGCTTTCCTCCCGAGCTGCAGCAGTAGTGTCACGCTTCCTGTCACGTGGATCAAGGGATCTGTGGCTTTCCCTCGAGGCTGTCCTTCGAGGCTTTCCCACGAGGCTTTCCCACAGGGCTGTGCCACGTGCCACCTTGGTGGGAGTCGATCCTCGGCGTGAAAGACGAGCCGGTGAAGGGAAAAGAGGTTCCTCTGGAATGGACTGAGACATCTGGGGGACTCTTGGAATGGTGGCACGACCCTGGAGTTCCCCTCGCCGTTCCTGTTGAGAGGGCCTCCTCTTGAGATGCGACGGGAACGCCGGGAACTCTTTCCCGACGAAGCAGGGAAAGGATCCCTCATCTCGAGCTACGAGGCGGAAACGGGGCTCCTCTGGATGTGGGCGGGACCCTCGTGATTCCTCTCGAGTGGAGACGGGTATGTCGGGGAACTTCTTGATTTGCACCAAGGTTGTGAAGGACCCTTTCGAAGTTCCAGAGGTGAGGTGTGATCAGCCTCGAGACGCCTCAGCGGAAATGGGCCTCATCTCGCCTGGAGGGGAGAACCTCCTGGATTTTCTCGAGTTGCGGCAGGTCTTCTCGAGTTACGACGGGGACCTCAGGGACCCGCTCTGGTGGCCTCAGGAAAGGCCAGTCCCCATGCGAGTTGCTAGGGGACCTCTCGGGATTCCTCTCCCGTCCATGCCGGGGCCTCAGTCCTTGTGTGGAGTCGGGGCCGGAACCTGAGGATTCCTCTCCAGTGTTGCCATGGATCTTGGGGTGCTTCTGAGTCTCCCCAGGGGAGTCAGGCCTCGTCTCGAGTGGGGACATGCACGTGCGCTTTCCTCCCGAGCTGCAGCAGTAGTGTCACGCTTCCTGTCACCTGGATCAAGGGATCTGTGGCTTTCCCTCGAGGCTGTCCCTCGAGGCTTTCCCACGAGGCTTTCCCACAGGGCTGTGCCACGTGCCACCTTGGTGTGAGTCGATCCTCGGCGTGAAAGACGAGCCGGTGAAGGGAAAAGAGGTTCCTCTGGAATGGACTGAGACATCTGGGGGACTCTTGGAATGGTGGCACGACCCTGGAGTTCCTCTCGCCGTTCCTGTTGAGAGGGCCTCCTCTTGAGATGCGACGGGAACGCCGGGAACTCTTTCCCGACGAAGCAGGGAAAGGATCCCTCATCTCGAGCTACGAGGCGGAAACGGGGCTCCTCTGGATGTGGGCGGGACCCTCGTGATTCCTCTCGAGTGGAGACGGCTAGGTCGGGGAACTTCTTGATTTGCACCAAGGGTGTGAAGGACCCTTTCGAAGTTCCAGAGGTGAGGTGTGATCAGCCTCGAGACGCCTCAGAGGAAATGGGCCTCATCTCGCCTGGAGGGGAGAACCTCCTGGATTTTCTCGAGTTGCGGCAGGTCTTCTCGAGTTACGACGGGGACCTCAGGGACCCGCTCTGGTGGCCTCAGGAAAGGCCAGTCCCCATGGGAGTTGCTAGCGGACCTCTCGGGATTCCTCTCACGTCCATGCCGGGGCCTCAGTCCTTGTGTGGAGTCGGGGCCGGAACCTGAGGATTCCTCTCCAGTGTTGCCATGGATCTTGGGGTGCTTCTGAGTCTCCCCAGGGGAGTCAGGCCTCGTCTCGAGTGGGGGCATGCACGTGCGCTTTCCTCCCGAGCTGCAGCAGTAATGTCACGCTTCCTGTCACGTGGATCACGGGATCTGTGGCTTTCCCTCGAGGCTGTCCCTCGAGGCTTTCCCACGAGGCTTTCCCACAGGGCTGTGCGACGTGCCACCTTGTTGTGAGTCGATCCTCCGCGTGAAAGACGAGCCGGTGAAGGGAAAAGAGGTTCCTCTGGAATGGACTGAGACATCTGGGGGACTCTTGGAATGGTGGCACGACCCTGGAGTTCCTCTCGCCGTTCCTGTTGAGAGGGCCTCCTCTTGAGATGCGACGGGAACGCCGGGAACTCTTTCCTGACGTAGCAGGGAAAGGATCCCTCATCTCGAGCTACGAGGCGGAAACAGGGCTCCTCTGGATGTGGGCGGGACCCTCGTGATTCCTCTCGAGTGGAGACGGGTATGTCGGGGAACTTCTTGATTTGCACCAAGGGTGTGAAGGACCCTTTCAAAGTTCCAGAGGTGAAGTGTGATCAGCCTCGAGACGCCTCAGCGGAAATGGGCCTCATCGCGCCTGGAAGGGAGAACCTCCTGGATTTTCTCGAGTTGCGGCAGGTCTTCTCGAGTTACGACGGGGACCTCAGGGACCCGCTCTGGTGGCCTCAGGACAGGCCAGTCCCCATGCGAGTTGCTAGCGGACCTCTCGGGATTCCTCTCCCGTCCATGCCGGGGCCTCAGTCCTTGTGTGGAGTCGGGGCCGGAACCTGAGGATTCCTCTCCAGTGTTGCCATGGATCTTGGGGTGCTTCTGAGTCTCCCCAGGGGAGTCAGGCCTCGTCTCGAGTGGGGGCATGCACGTGCGCTTTCCTCCCGAGCTGCAGCAGTAGTGTCACGCTTCCTGTCACGTGGATCAAGGGATCTGTGGCTTTCCCTCGAGGCTGTCCCTCGAGGCTTTCCCACGAGGCTTTCCCACAGGGCTGTGCCACGTGCCACCTTGGTGTGAGTCGATCCTCGTCGTGAAAGACGAGCCGGTGAAGGGAAAAGAGGTTCCTCTGGCATGGACTGAGACATCTGGGGGACTCTTGGAATGGTGGCACGACCCTGGAGTTCCTCTCGCCGTTCTGTTGAGAGGGCCTCCTCTTGAGATGCGACGGGAACGCCGGGAACTCTTTCCCGACGAAGCAGCGAAAGGATCCCTCATCTCGAGCTACGAGGCGGAAACGGGGCTCCTCTGGAAGTGGGCGGGACCCTCGTGATTCCTCTCGAGTGGAGACGGCTAGGTCGGGGAACTTCTTGATTTGCACCAAGGTTGTGAAGGACCCTTTCGAAGTTCCAGAGGTGAGGTGTGATCAGCCTCGAGACGCCTCAGCGGAAATGGGCCTCATCTCGCCTGGAGGGGAGAACCTAATGGATTTTCTCGAGTTGCGGCAGGTCTTCTCGAGTTACGACGGGGACCTCAGGGACCCGCTCTGGTGGCCTCAGGAAAGGCCAGTCCCCATGCGAGTTGCTAGGGGACCTCTCGGGATTCCTCTCCCGTCCATGCCGGGGCCTCAGTCCTTGTGTGGAGTCGGGGCCGGAACCTGAGGATTCCTCTCCAGTGTTGCCATGGATCTTGGGGTGCTTCTGAGTCTCCCCAGGGGAGTCAGGCCTCGTCTCGAGTGGGGGCATGCACGTGCGCTTTCCTCCCGAGCTGCAGCAGTAGTGTCACGCTTCCTGTCACCTGGATCAAGGGATCTGTGGCTTTCCCTCGAGGCTGTCCCTCGAGGCTTTCCCACGAGGCTTTCCCACAGGGCTGTGCCACGTGCCACCTTGGTGGGAGTCGATCCTCGGCGTGAAAGACGAGCCGGTGAAGGGAAAAGAGGTTCCTCTGGAATGGACTGAGACATCTGGGGGACTCTTGGAATGGTGGCACGACCCTGGAGTTCCTCTCGCCGTTCCTGTTGAGAGGGCCTCCTCTTGAGATGCGACGGGAACGCCGGGAACTCTTTCCCGACGAAGCAGGGAAAGGATCCCTCATCTCGAGCTACGAGGCGGAAACGGGGTTCCTCTGGATGTGGGCGGGACCCTCGTGATTCCTCTCGAGTGGAGACGGCTAGGTCGGGGAACTTCTTGATTTGCACCAAGGGTGTGAAGGACCCTTTCGAAGTTCCAGAGGTGAGGTGTGATCAGCCTCGAGACGCCTCAGCGGAAATGGGACTCTTCTCGCCTGGAGGGGAGAACCTCCTGGATTTTCTCGAGTTGCGGCAGGTCTTCTCGAGTTACGACGGGGACCTCAGGGACCCGCTCTGGTGGCCTCAGGAAAGGCCAGTCCCCATGCGAGTTGCTAGCGGACCTCTCGGGATTCCTCTCCCGTCCATGCCGGGGCCTCAGTCCTTGTGTGGAGTCGGGGCCGGAACCTGAGGATTCCTCTCCAGTGTTGCCATGGATCTTGGGGTGCTTCTGAGTCTCCCCAGGGGAGTCAGGCCTCGTCTCGAGTGGGGGCATGCACGTGCGCTTTCCTCCCGAGCTGCAGCAGTAGTGTCACGCTTCCTGTCACGTGGATCAAGGGATCTGTGGCTTTCCCTCGAGGCTGTCCCTCGAGGCTTTCCCACGAGGCTTTCCCACAGGGCTGTGCCACGTGCCACCTTGGTGGGAGTCGATCCTCGGCTTGAAAGACGAGCCGGTGAAGGGAAAAGAGGTTCCTCTGGAATGGACTGAGACATCTGGGGGACTCTTGGAATGGTGGCACGACCCTGGAGTTACTCTCGCCGTTCCTGTTGAGAGGGCCTCCTCTTGAGATGCGACGGGAACGCCGGGAACTCTTTCCCGAGCAAGCAGGGAAAGGATCCCTCATCTCGAGCTACGAGGCGGAAACGGGGCTCCTCTGGATGTGGGCGGGACCCTCGTGATTCCTCTCGAGTGGAGATGGCTAGGTCGGGGAACTTCTTGATTTGCACCAAGGTTGTGAAGGACCCTTTCGAAGTTCCAGAGGTGAGGTGTGATCAGCCTCGAGACGCCTCAGCGGAAATGGGCCTCATCTCGCCTGGAGGGTAGAACCTCCTGGATTTTCTCGAGTTGCGGCAGGTCTTCTCGAGTTACGACGGGGACCTCAGGGACCCGCTCTGGTGGCCTCAGGAAAGGCCAGTCCCCATGCGAGTTGCTAGGGGACCTCTCGGGATTCCTCTCCCGTCCATGCCGGGGCCTCAGTCCTTGTGTAGAGTCGGGGCCGGAACCTGAGGATTCCTCTCCAGTGTAGCCATGGATCTTGGGGTGCTTCTGAGTCTCCCCAGGGGAGTCAGGCCTCGTCTCGAGTGGGGGCATGCACGTGCGCTTTCCTCCCGAGCTGCAGCAGTAGTGTCACGCTTCCTGTCACGTGGATCAAGGGATCTGTGGCTTTCCCTCGAGGCTGTCCCTCGAGGCTTTCCCACGAGGCTTTCCCACAGGGCTGTGCCACGTGCCACCTTGGTGGGAGTCGATCCTCGGCGTGAAAGACGAGCCGGTGAAGGGAAAAGAGGTTCCTCTGGAATGGACTGAGACATCTGGGGGACTCTTGGAATGGTGGCACGACCCTGGAGTTCCTCTCGCCGTTCCTGTTGAGAGGGCCTCCTCTTGAGATGCGACGGGAACGCCGGGAACTCTTTCCCGACGAAGCAGGGAAAGGATCCCTCATCTCGAGCTACGAGGCGGAAACGGGGTTCCTCTGGATGTGGGCGGGACCCTCGTGATTCCTCTCGAGTGGAGACGGCTAGGTCGGGGAACTTCTTGATTTGCACCAAGGGTGTGAAGGACCCTTTCGAAGTTCCAGAGGTGAGGTGTGATCAGCCTCGAGACGCCTCAGCGGAAATGGGCCTCTTCTCGCCTGGAGGGGAGAACCTCCTGGATTTTCTCGAGTTGCGGCAGGTCTTCTCGAGTTACGACGGGGACCTCAGGGACCCGCTCTGGTGGCCTCAGGAAAGGCCAGTCCCCATGCGAGTTGCTAGCGGACCTCTCGGGATTCCTCTCCCGTCCATGCCGGGGCCTCAGTCCTTGTGTGGAGTCGGGGCCGGAACCTGAGGATTCCTCTCCAGTGTTGCCATGGATCTTGGGGTGCTTCTGAGTCTCCCCAGGGGAGTCAGGCCTCGTCTCGAGTGGGGGCATGCACGTGCGCTTTCCTCCCGAGCTGCAGCAGTAGTGTCACGCTTCCTGTCACGTGGATCAAGGGATCTGTGGCTTTCCCTCGAGGCTGTCCCTCGAGGCTTTCCCACGAGGCTTTCCCACAGGGCTGTGCCACGTGCCACCTTGGTGGGAGTCGATCCTCGGCTTGAAAGACGAGCCGGTGAAGGGAAAAGAGGTTCCTCTGGAATGGACTGAGACATCTGGGGGACTCTTGGAATGGTGGCACGACCCTGGAGTTACTCTCGCCGTTCCTGTTGAGAGGGCCTCCTCTTGAGATGCGACGGGAACGCCGGGAACTCTTTCCCGAGCAAGCAGGGAAAGGATCCCTCATCTCGAGCTACGAGGCGGAAACGGGGCTCCTCTGGATGTGGGCGGGACCCTCGTGATTCCTCTCGAGTGGAGATGGCTAGGTCGGGGAACTTCTTGATTTGCACCAAGGTTGTGAAGGACCCTTTCGAAGTTCCAGAGGTGAGGTGTGATCAGCCTCGAGACGCCTCAGCGGAAATGGGCCTCATCTCGCCTGGAGGGTAGAACCTCCTGGATTTTCTCGAGTTGCGGCAGGTCTTCTCGAGTTACGACGGGGACCTCAGGGACCCGCTCTGGTGGCCTCAGGAAAGGCCAGTCCCCATGCGAGTTGCTAGGGGACCTCTCGGGATTCCTCTCCCGTCCATGCCGGGGCCTCAGTCCTTGTGTAGAGTCGGGGCCGGAACCTGAGGATTCCTCTCCAGTGTAGCCATGGATCTTGGGGTGCTTCTGAGTCTCCCCAGGGGAGTCAGGCCTCGTCTCGAGTGGGGGCATGCACGTGCGCTTTCCTCCCGAGCTGCAGCAGTAGTGTCACGCTTCCTGTCACGTGGATCAAGGGATCTGTGGCTTTCCCTCGAGGCTGTCCCTCGAGGCTTTCCCACGAGGCTTTCCCACAGGGCTGTGCCACGTGCCACCTTGGTGGGAGTCGATCCTCGGCGTGAAAGACGAGCCGGTGAAGGGAAAAGAGGTTCCTCTGGAATGGACTGAGACATCTGGGGGACTCTTGGAATGGTGGCACGACCCTGGAGTTCCTCTCGCCGTTCCTGTTGAGAGGGCCTCCTCTTGAGATGCGACGGGAACGCCGGGAACTCTTTCCCGACGAAGCAGGGAAAGGATCCCTCATCTCGAGCTACGAGGCGGAAACGGGGCTCCTTTGGATGTGGGCGGGACCCTCGTGATTCCTCTCGAGTGGAGACGGCTAGGTCGGGGAACTTCTTGATTTGCACCAAGGGTGTGAAGGACCCTTTCGAAGTTCCGGAGGTGAGGTGTGATCAGCCTCGAGACGCCTCAGCGGAAATGGGCCTCATCTCGCCTGGTGGGGAGAACCTCCTGGATTTTCTCGAGTTGCGGCAGGTCTTCTCGAGTTACGACGGGGACCTCAGGGACCTGCTCTGGTGGCCTCAGGAAAGGCCAGTCCCCATGCGAGTTGCTAGGGGACCTCTCGGGATTCCTCTCCCGTCCATGCCGGGGCCTCAGTCCTTGTGTGGAGTCGGGGCAGGAACCTGAGGATTCCTCTCCAGTGTAGCCATGGATCTTGGGGAGCTTCTGAGTCTCCCCAGGGGAGTCAGGCCTCGTCTCGAGTGGGGGCATGCACGTGCGCTTTCCTCCCGAGCTGCAGCAGTAGTGTCACGCTTCCTGTCACGTGGATCAAGGGATCTGTGGCTTTCCCTCGAGGCTGTCCCTCGAGGCTTTCCCACGAGGCTTTCCCACAGGGCTGTGCCACGTGCCACCTTGGTGTGAGTCGATCCTCGGCTTGAAAGACGCGCCGGTGAAGGGAAAAGAGGTTCCTCTGGAATGGACTGAGACATCTGGGGGACTCTTGGAATGGTGGCACGACCCTGGAGTTCCTCTCGCCGTTCCTGTTGAGAGGGCCTCCTCTTGAGATGCGACGGGAAAGCCGGGAACTCTTTCCCGAGCAAGCAGGGAAAGGATCCCTCATCTCGAGCTACGAAGCGGAAACGGGGCTCCTCTGGATGTGGGCGGGACCCTCGTGATTCCTCTCGAGTGGAGACGGCTAGGTCGGGGAACTTCTTGATTTGCACCAAGGGTGTGAAGGACCCTTTCGAAGTTCCGGATGTGAGGTGTGATCAGCCTCGAGACGCCTCAGCGGAAATGGGCCTCATCTCGCCTGGAGGGGAGAACCTCCTGGATTTTCTCGAGTTGCGGCAGGTCTTCTCGAGTTACGACGGGGACCTCAGGGACCCGCTCTGGTGGCCTCAGGAAAGGCCAGTCCCCATGCGAGTTGCTAGGGGACCTCTCGGGATTCCTCTCCCGTCCATGCCGGGGCCTCAGTCCTTGTGTGGAGTCGGGGCCGGAACCTGAGGATTCCTCTCCAGTGTTGCCATGGATCTTGGGGTGCTTCTGAGTCTCCCCAGGGGAGTCAGGCCTCGTCTCGAGTGGGGGCATGCACGTGCGCTTTCCTCCCGAGCTGCAGCAGTAGTGTCACGCTTCCTGTCACCTGGATCAAGGGATCTGTGGCTTTCCCTCGAGGCTGTCCCTCGAGGCTTTCCCACGAGGCTTTCCCACAGGGCTGTGCCACGTGCCACCTTGGTGGGAGTCGATCCTCGGCGTGAAAGACGAGCCGGTGAAGGGAAAAGAGGTTCCTCTGGAATGGACTGAGACATCTGGGGGACTCTTGGAATGGTGGCACGACCCTGGAGTTCCTCTCGCCGTTCCTGTTGAGAGGGCCTCCTCTTGAGATGCGACGGGAACGCCGGGAACTCTTTCCCGACGAAGCAGGGAAAGGATCCCTCATCTCGAGCTACGAGGCGGAAACGGGGTTCCTCTGGATGTGGGCGGGACCCTCGTGATTCCTCTCGAGTGGAGACGGCTAGGTCGGGGAACTTCTTGATTTGCACCAAGGGTGTGAAGGACCCTTTCGAAGTTCCAGAGGTGAGGTGTGATCAGCCTCGAGACGCCTCAGCGGAAATGGGACTCTTCTCGCCTGGAGGGGAGAACCTCCTGGATTTTCTCGAGTTGCGGCAGGTCTTCTCGAGTTACGACGGGGACCTCAGGGACCCGCTCTGGTGGCCTCAGGAAAGGCCAGTCCCCATGCGAGTTGCTAGCGGACCTCTCGGGATTCCTCTCCCGTCCATGCCGGGGCCTCAGTCCTTGTGTGGAGTCGGGGCCGGAACCTGAGGATTCCTCTCCAGTGTTGCCATGGATCTTGGGGTGCTTCTGAGTCTCCCCAGGGGAGTCAGGCCTCGTCTCGAGTGGGGGCATGCACGTGCGCTTTCCTCCCGAGCTGCAGCAGTAGTGTCACGCTTCCTGTCACGTGGATCAAGGGATCTGTGGCTTTCCCTCGAGGCTGTCCCTCGAGGCTTTCCCACGAGGCTTTCCCACAGGGCTGTGCCACGTGCCACCTTGGTGGGAGTCGATCCTCGGCTTGAAAGACGAGCCGGTGAAGGGAAAAGAGGTTCCTCTGGAATGGACTGAGACATCTGGGGGACTCTTGGAATGGTGGCACGACCCTGGAGTTACTCTCGCCGTTCCTGTTGAGAGGGCCTCCTCTTGAGATGCGACGGGAACGCCGGGAACTCTTTCCCGAGCAAGCAGGGAAAGGATCCCTCATCTCGAGCTACGAGGCGGAAACGGGGCTCCTCTGGATGTGGGCGGGACCCTCGTGATTCCTCTCGAGTGGAGATGGCTAGGTCGGGGAACTTCTTGATTTGCACCAAGGTTGTGAAGGACCCTTTCGAAGTTCCAGAGGTGAGGTGTGATCAGCCTCGAGACGCCTCAGCGGAAATGGGCCTCATCTCGCCTGGAGGGTAGAACCTCCTGGATTTTCTCGAGTTGCGGCAGGTCTTCTCGAGTTACGACGGGGACCTCAGGGACCCGCTCTGGTGGCCTCAGGAAAGGCCAGTCCCCATGCGAGTTGCTAGGGGACCTCTCGGGATTCCTCTCCCGTCCATGCCGGGGCCTCAGTCCTTGTGTAGAGTCGGGGCCGGAACCTGAGGATTCCTCTCCAGTGTAGCCATGGATCTTGGGGTGCTTCTGAGTCTCCCCAGGGGAGTCAGGCCTCGTCTCGAGTGGGGGCATGCACGTGCGCTTTCCTCCCGAGCTGCAGCAGTAGTGTCACGCTTCCTGTCACGTGGATCAAGGGATCTGTGGCTTTCCCTCGAGGCTGTCCCTCGAGGCTTTCCCACGAGGCTTTCCCACAGGGCTGTGCCACGTGCCACCTTGGTGGGAGTCGATCCTCGGCGTGAAAGACGAGCCGGTGAAGGGAAAAGAGGTTCCTCTGGAATGGACTGAGACATCTGGGGGACTCTTGGAATGGTGGCACGACCCTGGAGTTCCTCTCGCCGTTCCTGTTGAGAGGGCCTCCTCTTGAGATGCGACGGGAACGCCGGGAACTCTTTCCCGACGAAGCAGGGAAAGGATCCCTCATCTCGAGCTACGAGGCGGAAACGGGGTTCCTCTGGATGTGGGCGGGACCCTCGTGATTCCTCTCGAGTGGAGACGGCTAGGTCGGGGAACTTCTTGATTTGCACCAAGGGTGTGAAGGACCCTTTCGAAGTTCCAGAGGTGAGGTGTGATCAGCCTCGAGACGCCTCAGCGGAAATGGGCCTCTTCTCGCCTGGAGGGGAGAACCTCCTGGATTTTCTCGAGTTGCGGCAGGTCTTCTCGAGTTACGACGGGGACCTCAGGGACCCGCTCTGGTGGCCTCAGGAAAGGCCAGTCCCCATGCGAGTTGCTAGCGGACCTCTCGGGATTCCTCTCCCGTCCATGCCGGGGCCTCAGTCCTTGTGTGGAGTCGGGGCCGGAACCTGAGGATTCCTCTCCAGTGTTGCCATGGATCTTGGGGTGCTTCTGAGTCTCCCCAGGGGAGTCAGGCCTCGTCTCGAGTGGGGGCATGCACGTGCGCTTTCCTCCCGAGCTGCAGCAGTAGTGTCACGCTTCCTGTCACGTGGATCAAGGGATCTGTGGCTTTCCCTCGAGGCTGTCCCTCGAGGCTTTCCCACGAGGCTTTCCCACAGGGCTGTGCCACGTGCCACCTTGGTGGGAGTCGATCCTCGGCTTGAAAGACGAGCCGGTGAAGGGAAAAGAGGTTCCTCTGGAATGGACTGAGACATCTGGGGGACTCTTGGAATGGTGGCACGACCCTGGAGTTACTCTCGCCGTTCCTGTTGAGAGGGCCTCCTCTTGAGATGCGACGGGAACGCCGGGAACTCTTTCCCGAGCAAGCAGGGAAAGGATCCCTCATCTCGAGCTACGAGGCGGAAACGGGGCTCCTCTGGATGTGGGCGGGACCCTCGTGATTCCTCTCGAGTGGAGATGGCTAGGTCGGGGAACTTCTTGATTTGCACCAAGGTTGTGAAGGACCCTTTCGAAGTTCCAGAGGTGAGGTGTGATCAGCCTCGAGACGCCTCAGCGGAAATGGGCCTCATCTCGCCTGGAGGGTAGAACCTCCTGGATTTTCTCGAGTTGCGGCAGGTCTTCTCGAGTTACGACGGGGACCTCAGGGACCCGCTCTGTTGGCCTCAGGAAAGGCCAGTCCCCATGCGAGTTGCTAGGGGACCTCTCGGGATTCCTCTCCCGTCCATGCCGGGGCCTCAGTCCTTGTGTAGAGTCGGGGCCGGAACCTGAGGATTCCTCTCCAGTGTAGCCATGGATCTTGGGGTGCTTCTGAGTCTCCCCAGGGGAGTCAGGCCTCGTCTCGAGTGGGGGCATGCACGTGCGCTTTCCTCCCGAGCTGCAGCAGTAGTGTCACGCTTCCTGTCACGTGGATCAAGGGATCTGTGGCTTTCCCTCGAGGCTGTCCCTCGAGGCTTTCCCACGAGGCTTTCCCACAGGGCTGTGCCACGTGCCACCTTGGTGGGAGTCGATCCTCGGCGTGAAAGACGAGCCGGTGAAGGGAAAAGAGGTTCCTCTGGAATGGACTGAGACATCTGGGGGACTCTTGGAATGGTGGCACGACCCTGGAGTTCCTCTCGCCGTTCCTGTTGAGAGGGCCTCCTCTTGAGATGCGACGGGAACGCCGGGAACTCTTTCCCGACGAAGCAGGGAAAGGATCCCTCATCTCGAGCTACGAGGCGGAAACGGGGCTCCTTTGGATGTGGGCGGGACCCTCGTGATTCCTCTCGAGTGGAGACGGCTAGGTCGGGGAACTTCTTGATTTGCACCAAGGGTGTGAAGGACCCTTTCGAAGTTCCGGAGGTGAGGTGTGATCAGCCTCGAGACGCCTCAGCGGAAATGGGCCTCATCTCGCCTGGTGGGGAGAACCTCCTGGATTTTCTCGAGTTGCGGCAGGTCTTCTCGAGTTACGACGGGGACCTCAGGGACCTGCTCTGGTGGCCTCAGGAAAGGCCAGTCCCCATGCGAGTTGCTAGGGGACCTCTCGGGATTCCTCTCCCGTCCATGCCGGGGCCTCAGTCCTTGTGTGGAGTCGGGGCAGGAACCTGAGGATTCCTCTCCAGTGTAGCCATGGATCTTGGGGAGCTTCTGAGTCTCCCCAGGGGAGTCAGGCCTCGTCTCGAGTGGGGGCATGCACGTGCGCTTTCCTCCCGAGCTGCAGCAGTAGTGTCACGCTTCCTGTCACGTGGATCAAGGGATCTGTGGCTTTCCCTCGAGGCTGTCCCTCGAGGCTTTCCCACGAGGCTTTCCCACAGGGCTGTGCCACGTGCCACCTTGGTGTGAGTCGATCCTCGGCTTGAAAGACGCGCCGGTGAAGGGAAAAGAGGTTCCTCTGGAATGGACTGAGACATCTGGGGGACTCTTGGAATGGTGGCACGACCCTGGAGTTCCTCTCGCCGTTCCTGTTGAGAGGGCCTCCTCTTGAGATGCGACGGGAAAGCCGGGAACTCTTTCCCGAGCAAGCAGGGAAAGGATCCCTCATCTCGAGCTACGAAGCGGAAACGGGGCTCCTCTGGATGTGGGCGGGACCCTCGTGATTCCTCTCGAGTGGAGACGGCTAGGTCGGGGAACTTCTTGATTTGCACCAAGGGTGTGAAGGACCCTTTCGAAGTTCCGGATGTGAGGTGTGATCAGCCTCGAGACGCCTCAGCGGAAATGGGCCTCATCTCGCCTGGAGGGGAGAACCTCCTGGATTTTCTCGAGTTGCGGCAGGTCTTCTCGAGTTACGACGGGGACCTCAGGGACCCGCTCTGGTGGCCTCAGGAAAGGCCAGTCCCCATGCGAGTTGCTAGGGGACCTCTCGGGATTCCTCTCGCGTCCATGCCGGGGCCTCAGTCCTTGTGTGGAGTCGGGGCCGGAACCTGAGGATTCCTCTCCAGTGTAGCCATGGATCTTGGGGTGCTTCTGAGTCTCCCCAGGGGAGTCAGGCCTCGTCTCGAGTGGGGGCATGCACGTGTGCTTTCCTCCCGAGCTGCAGCAGTAGTGTCACGCTTCCTGTCACGTGGATCAAGGGATCTGTGGCTTTCCCTCGAGGCTGTCCCTCGAGGCTTTCCCACGAGGTTTTCCCACAGGGCTGTGCCACGTGCCACCTTGGTGTGAGTCGATCCTCGGCGTGAAAGACGAGCCGGTGAAGGGAAAAGAGGTTCCTCTGGAATGGACTGAGACATCTGGGGGACTCTTGGAATGGTGGCACGACCCTGGAGTTCCTCTCGCCGTTCCTGTTGAGAGGGCCTCCTCTTGAGATGCGACGGGAACGCCGGGAACTCTTTCCCGACGAAGCAGGGAAAGGATCCCTCATCTCGAGCTACGAGGCGGAAACGGGGCTCCTCTGGATGTGGGCGGGACCCTCGTGATTCCTCTCGAGTGGAGACGGCTAGGTCGGGGAACTTCTTGATTTGCACCAAGGGTGTGAAGGACCCTTTCGAAGTTCCAGAGGTGAGGTGTGATCAGCCTCGAGATGCCTCAGCGGAAATGGGCCTCATCTCGCCTGGAGGGGAGAACCTCCTGGATTTTCTCGAGTTGCGGCAGGTCTTCTCGAGTTACGACGGGGACCTCAGGGACCCGCTCTGGTGGCCTCAGGAAAGGCCAGTCCCCATGCGAGTTGCTAGGGGACCTCTCGGGATTCCTCTCCCGTCCATGCCGGGGCCTCAGTCCTTGTGTGGAGTCGGGGCCGGAACCTGAGGATTCCTCTCCAGTGTTGCCACGGATCTTGGGGTGCTTCTGAGTCTCCCCAGGGGAGTCAGGCCTCGTCTCGAGTGGGGGCATGCACGTGCGCTTTCCTCCCGAGCTGCAGCAGTAGTGTCACGCTTCCTGTCACCTGGATCAAGGGATCTGTGGCTTTCCCTCGAGGCTGTCCCTCGAGGCTTTCCCACGAGGCTTTCCCACAGGGCTGTGCCACGTGCCACCTTGGTGGGAGTCGATCCTCGGCGTGAAAGACGAGCCGGTGAAGGGAAAAGAGGTTCCTCTGGAATGGACTGAGACATCTGGGGGACTCTTGGAATGGTGGCACGACCCTGGAGTTCCTCTCGCCGTTCCTGTTGAGAGGGCCTCCTCTTGAGATGCGACGGGAACGCCGGGAACTCTTTCCCGACGAAGCAGGGAAAGGATCCCTCATCTCGAGCTACGAGGCGGAAACGGGGCTCCTCTGGATGTGGGCGGGACCCTCGTGATTCCTCTCGAGTGGAGACGGCTAGGTCGGGGAACTTCTTGATTTGCACCAAGGGTGTGAAGGACCCTTTCGAAGTTCCGGAGGTGAGGTGTGATCAGCCTCGAGACGCCTCAGCGGAAATGGGCCTCATCTCGCCTGGAGGGGAGAACCTCCTGGATTTTCTCGAGTTGCGGCAGGTCTTCTCGAGTTACGACGGGGACCTCAGGGACCCGCTCTGGTGGCCTCAGGAAAGGCCAGTCCCCATGCGAGTTGCTAGGGGACCTCTCGGGATTCCTCTCCCGTCCATGCCGGGGCCTCAGTCCTTGTGTGGAGTCGGGGCCGGAACCTGAGGATTCCTCTCCAGTGTTGCCATGGATCTTGGGGTGCTTCTGAGTCTCCCCAGGGGAGTCAGGCCTCGTCTCGAGTGGGGGCATGCACGTGCGCTTTCCTCCCGAGCTGCAGCAGTAGTGTCACGCTTCCTGTCACGTGGATCAAGGGATCTGTGGCTTTCCCTCGAGGCTGTCCCTCGAGGCTTTCCCACGAGGCTTTCCCACAGGGCTGTGCCACGTGCCACCTTGGTGGGAGTCGATCCTCGGCTTGAAAGACGAGCCGGTGAAGGGAAAAGAGGTTCCTCTGGAATGGACTGAGACATCTGGGGGACTCTTGGAATGGTGGCACGACCCTGGAGTTACTCTCGCCGTTCCTGTTGAGAGGGCCTCCTCTTGAGATGCGACGGGAACGCCGGGAACTCTTTCCCGAGCAAGCAGGGAAAGGATCCCTCATCTCGAGCTACGAGGCGGAAACGGGGCTCCTCTGGATGTGGGCGGGACCCTCGTGATTCCTCTCGAGTGGAGATGGCTAGGTCGGGGAACTTCTTGATTTGCACCAAGGTTGTGAAGGACCCTTTCGAAGTTCCAGAGGTGAGGTGTGATCAGCCTCGAGACGCCTCAGCGGAAATGGGCCTCATCTCGCCTGGAGGGTAGAACCTCCTGGATTTTCTCGAGTTGCGGCAGGTCTTCTCGAGTTACGACGGGGACCTCAGGGACCCGCTCTGGTGGCCTCAGGAAAGGCCAGTCCCCATGCGAGTTGCTAGGGGACCTCTCGGGATTCCTCTCCCGTCCATGCCGGGGCCTCAGTCCTTGTGTAGAGTCGGGGCCGGAACCTGAGGATTCCTCTCCAGTGTAGCCATGGATCTTGGGGTGCTTCTGAGTCTCCCCAGGGGAGTCAGGCCTCGTCTCGAGTGGGGGCATGCACGTGCGCTTTCCTCCCGAGCTGCAGCAGTAGTGTCACGCTTCCTGTCACGTGGATCAAGGGATCTGTGGCTTTCCCTCGAGGCTGTCCCTCGAGGCTTTCCCACGAGGCTTTCCCACAGGGCTGTGCCACGTGCCACCTTGGTGGGAGTCGATCCTCGGCGTGAAAGACGAGCCGGTGAAGGGAAAAGAGGTTCCTCTGGAATGGACTGAGACATCTGGGGGACTCTTGGAATGGTGGCACGACCCTGGAGTTCCTCTCGCCGTTCCTGTTGAGAGGGCCTCCTCTTGAGATGCGACGGGAACGCCGGGAACTCTTTCCCGACGAAGCAGGGAAAGGATCCCTCATCTCGAGCTACGAGGCGGAAACGGGGCTCCTCTGGATGTGGGCGGGACCCTCGTGATTCCTCTCGAGTGGAGACGGCTAGGTCGGGGAACTTCTTGATTTGCACCAAGGGTGTGAAGGACCCTTTCGAAGTTCCGGAGGTGAGGTGTGATCAGCCTCGAGACGCCTCAGCGGAAATGGGCCTCATCTCGCCTGGTGGGGAGAACCTCCTGGATTTTCTCGAGTTGCGGCAGGTCTTCTCGAGTTACGACGGGGACCTCAGGGACCTGCTCTGGTGGCCTCAGGAAAGGCCAGTCCCCATGCGAGTTGCTAGGGGACCTCTCGGGATTCCTCTCCCGTCCATGCCGGGGCCTCAGTCCTTGTGTGGAGTCGGGGCCGGAACCTGAGGATTCCTCTCCAGTGTAGCCATGGATCTTGGGGAGCTTCTGAGTCTCCCCAGGGGAGTCAGGCCTCGTCTCGAGTGGGGGCATGCACGTGCGCTTTCCTCCCGAGCTGCAGCAGTAGTGTCACGCTTCCTGTCACGTGGATCAAGGGATCTGTGGCTTTCCCTCGAGGCTGTCCCTCGAGGCTTTCCCACGAGGCTTTCCCACAGGGCTGTGCCACGTGCCACCTTGGTGTGAGTCGATCCTCGGCTTGAAAGACGAGCCGGTGAAGGGAAAAGAGGTTCCTCTGGAATGGACTGAGACATCTGGGGGACTCTTGGAATGGTGGCACGACCCTGGAGTTCCTCTCGCCGTTCCTGTTGAGAGGGCCTCCTCTTGAGATGCGACGGGAAAGCTGGGAACTCTTTCCCGAGCAAGCAGGGAAAGGATCCCTCATCTCGAGCTACGAGGCGGAAACGGGGCTCCTCTGGATGTGGGCGGGACCCTCGTGATTCCTCTCGAGTGGAGACGGCTAGGTCGGGGAACTTCTTGATTTGCACCAAGGGTGTGAAGGACCCTTTCGAAGTTCCGGATGTGAGGTGTGATCAGCCTCGAAACGCCTCAGCGGAAATGGGCCTCATCTCGCCTGGAGGGGAGAACCTCCTGGATTTTCTCGAGTTGCGGCAGGTCTTCTCGAGTTACGACGGGGACCTCAGGGACCCGCTCTGGTGGCCTCAGGAAAGGCCAGTCCCCATGCGAGTTGCTAGGGGACCTCTCGGGATTCCTCTCGCGTCCATGCCGGGGCCTCAGTCCTTGTGTGGAGTCGGGGCCGGAACCTGAGGATTCCTCTCCAGTGTAGCCATGGATCTTGGGGTGCTTCTGAGTCTCCCCAGGGGAGTCAGGCCTCGTCTCGAGTGGGGGCATGCACGTGTGCTTTCCTCCCGAGCTGCAGCAGTAGTGTCACGCTTCCTGTCACGTGGATCAAGGGATCTGTGGCTTTCCCTCGAGGCTGTCCCTCGAGGCTTTCCCACGAGGTTTTCCCACAGGGCTGTGCCACGTGCCACCTTGGTGTGAGTCGATCCTCGGCGTGAAAGACGAGCCGGTGAAGGGAAAAGAGGTTCCTCTGGAATGGACTGAGACATCTGGGGGACTCTTGGAATGGTGGCACGACCCTGGAGTTCCTCTCGCCGTTCCTGTTGAGAGGGCCTCCTCTTGAGATGCGACGGGAACGCCGGGAACTCTTTCCCGACGAAGCAGGGAAAGGATCCCTCATCTCGAGCTACGAGGCGGAAACGGGGCTCCTCTGGATGTGGGCGGGACCCTCGTGATTCCTCTCGAGTGGAGACGGCTAGGTCGGGGAACTTCTTGATTTGCACCAAGGGTGTGAAGGACCCTTTCGAAGTTCCAGAGGTGAGGTGTGATCAGCCTCGAGACGCCTCAGCGGAAATGGGCCTCATCTCGCCTGGAGGGGAGAACCTCCTGGATATTCTCGAGTTGCGGCAGGTCCTGTCGAGTTACGACGGGGACCTCAAGGACCCGCTCTGGTGGCCTCAGGAAAGGCCAGTCCCCATGCGAGTTGCTAGGGGACCTCTCGGGATTCCTCTCCCGTCCATGCCGGGGCCTCAGTCCTTGTGTGGAGTCGGGGCTGGAACCTGAGGATTCCTCTCCAGTGTAGCCATGGATCTTGGGGTGCTTCTGAGTCTCCCCAGGGGAGTCAGGCCTCGTCTCGAGTGGGGGCATGCACGTGCGCTTTCCTCCCGAGCTGCAGCAGTAGTGTCACGCTTCCTGTCACCTGGATCAAGGGATCTGTGGCTTTCCCTCGAGGCTGTCCCTCGAGGCTTTCCCACGAGGCTTTCCCACAGGGCTGTGCCACGTGCCACCTTGGTGGGAGTCGATCCTCGGCGTGAAAGACGAGCCGGTGAAGGGAAAAGAGGTTCCTCTGGAATGGACTGAGACATCTGGGGGACTCTTGGAATGGTGGCACGACCCTGGAGTTCCTCTCGCCGTTCCTGTTGAGAGGGCCTCCTCTTGAGATGCGACGGGAACGCCGGGAACTCTTTCCCAACGAAGCAGGGAAAGGATCCCTCATCTCGAGCTACGAGGCGGAAACGGGGCTCCTCTGGATGTGGGCGGGACCCTCGTGATTCCTCTCGAGTGGAGACGGCTAGGTCGGGGAACTTCTTGATTTGCACCAAGGGTGTGAAGGACCCTTTCGAAGTTCCGGAGGTGAGGTGTGATCAGCCTCGAGACGCCTCAGCGGAAATGGGCCTCATCTCGCCTGGAGGGGAGAACCTCCTGGATTTTCTCGAGTTGCGGCAGGTCTTCTCGAGTTACGACGGGGACCTCAGGGACCCGCTCTGGTGGCCTCAGGAAAGGCCAGTCCCCATGCGAGTTGCTAGGGGACCTCTCGGGATTCCTCTCCCGTCCATGCCGGGGCCTCAGTCCTTGTGTGGAGTCGGGGCCGGAACCTGAGGATTCCTCTCCAGTGTTGCCATGGATCTTGGGGTGCTTCTGAGTCTCCCCAGGGGAGTCAGGCCTCGTCTCGAGTGGGGGCATGCACGTGCGCTTTCCTCCCGAGCTGCAGCAGTAGTGTCACGCTTCCTGTCACGTGGATCAAGGGATCTGTGGCTTTCCCTCGAGGCTGTCCCTCGAGGCTTTCCCACGAGGCTTTCCCACAGGGCTGTGCCACGTGCCACCTTGGTGGGAGTCGATCCTCGGCTTGAAAGACGAGCCGGTGAAGGGAAAAGAGGTTCCTCTGGAATGGACTGAGACATCTGGGGGACTCTTGGAATGGTGGCACGACCCTGGAGTTACTCTCGCCGTTCCTGTTGAGAGGGGCCTCCTCTTGAGATGCGACGGGAACGCCGGGAACTCTTTTCCCGAGCAAGCAGGGAAAGGATCCCTCATCTCGAGCTACGAGGCGGAAACGGGGCTCCTCTGGATGTGGGCGGGACCCTCGTGATTCCTCTCGAGTGGAGATGGCTAGGTCGGGGAACTTCTTGATTTGCACCAAGGTTGTGAAGGACCCTTTCGAAGTTCCAGAGGTGAGGTGTGATCAGCCTCGAGACGCCTCAGCGGAAATGGGCCTCATCTCGCCTGGAGGGTAGAACCTCCTGGATTTTCTCGAGTTGCGGCAGGTCTTCTCGAGTTACGACGGGGACCTCAGGGACCCGCTCTGGGTGGCCTCAGGAAAGGCCAGTCCCCATGCGAGTTGCTAGGGGACCTCTCGGGATTCCCTCTCCCGTCCATGCCGGGGCCTCAGTCCTTGTGTAGAGTCGGGGCCGGAACCTGAGGATTCCTCTCCAGTGTAGCCATGGATCTTGGGGTGCTTCTGAGTCTCCCCAGGGGAGTCAGGCCTCGTCTCGAGTGGGGGCATGCACGTGCGCTTTCCTCCCGAGCTGCAGCAGTAGTGTCACGCTTCCTGTCACGTGGATCAAGGGATCTGTGGCTTTCCCTCGAGGCTGTCCCCTCGAGGCTTTCCCACGAGGCTTTCCCACAGGGCTGTGCCACGTGCCACCTTGGTGGGAGTCGATCCTCGGCGTGGAAAGACGAGCCGGTGAAGGGAAAAAGAGGTTCCTCTGGAATGGACTGAGACATCTGGGGGGACTCTTGGAAATGGTGGCACGACCCTGGAGTTCCTCTCGCCGTTCCCTGTTGAGAGGGCCTCCTCTTGAGATGCGACGGGAACGCCGGGAACTCTTTCCCGACGAAGCAGGGAAAGGAATCCCTCATTCTCGAGCTACGAGGCGGAAAACGGGGCTCCTCTGGATGTGGGCGGGACCCTCGTGATTCCCTCTCGAGTGGAGACGGCTAGGTCGGGGAACTTCTTGATTTGCACCAAGGGTGTGAAGGACCCTTTCGAAGTTCCGGAGGTGAGGTGTGATCAGCCTCGAGACGCCTCAGCGGGAAATGGGCCTCATCTCGCCTGGTGGGGGAGAACCTTCCTGGATTTTCTCGAGTTGCGGCAGGTCTTCTCGAGTTACGACGGGGACCTCAGGGACCTGCTCTGGTGGCCTCAGGAAAGGCCAGTCCCCATGCGAGTTGCTAGGGGGACCTCTCGGGATTCCTCTCCCGTACCATGCCGGGGCCTCAGTCCTTGTGTGGAGTCGGGGCCGGAACCTGAGGATTCCTCTCCAGTGTAGCCATGGATCTTGGGGAGCTTCTGAGTTCTCCCCAGGGGAGTCAGGCCTCGTCTCGAGTGGGGGCAATGCACGTGCGCTTTCCTCCCGAGCTGCAGCAGTAGTGTCACGCTTCCTGTCACGTGGATCAAGGGATCTGTGGCTTTCCCTCGAGGCTGTCCCTCGAGGCTTTCCCACGAGGCTTTCCCACAGGGCTGTGCCACGTGCCACCTTGGTGTGAGTCGATCCTCGGCTTTGAAAGACGAGCCGGTGAAGGGAAAAGAGGTTCCTCTGGAATGGAACTGAGATATCTGGGGGACTCTTGGAATGGTGGCACGACCCTGGAGTTCCTCTCGCCGTTCCTGTTGAGAGGGGCCTCCTCTTGAGATGCGACGGGAAAGCTGGGAACTCTTTCCCGAGCAAGCAGGGAAAGGATCCCTCATCTCGAGCTACGAGGCGGAAACGGGGCTCCTCTGGATGTGGGCGGGACCCTCGTGATTCCTCTCGAGTGGAGACGGCTAGGTCGGGGAACTTCTTGATTTGCACCAAGGGTGTGAAGGACCCATTCGAAGTTCCGGATGTGAGGTGTGATCAGCCCTCGAAACGCCTCAGCGGAAAATGGGCCTCATTCTCGCCTGGAGGGGAGAACCTCCTGGATTTTCTCGAGTTGCGGCAGGTCTTCTCGAGTTACGACGGGGACCTCAGGGACCCGCTCTGGTGGCCTCAGGAAAGGCCAGTCCCCCATGCGAGTTGCTAGGGGAACCTCTCGGGATTCCTCTCGCGTCCATGCCGGGGCCTCAGTCCTTGTGTGGAGTCGGGGCCGGAACCTGAGGAATTCCTCTCCAGTGTAGCCATGGATCTTGGGGTGCTTCTGAGTCTCCCCAGGGGGAGTCAGGGCCTCGTCTCGAGTGGGGGCATGCACGTGTGCTTTCCTCCCGAGCTGCAGCAGTAGTGTCACGCTTCCTGTCACGTCTGTCCCTCGAGGCTTTCCCACGAGGTTTTCCCACAGGGCTGTGCCACGTGCCACCTTGGTGTGAGTCGATCCTCGGCGTGAAAGACGAGCCGGTGAAGGGAAAAGAGGTTCCTCTGGAATGGACTGAGACATCTGGGGGACTCTTGGAATGGTGGCACGACCCTGGAGTTCCTCTCGCCGTTCCTGTTGAGAGGGCCTCCTCTTGAGATGCGACGGGAACGCCGGGAACTCTTTCCCGACGAAGCAGGGAAAGGATCCCTCATCTCGAGCTACGAGGCGGAAACGGGGCTCCTCTGGATGTGGGCGGGACCTCGTGATTCCTCTCGAGTGGAGACGGCTAGGTCGGGGAACTTCTTGATTTGCACCAAGGGTGTGAAGGACCCCTTTCGAAGTTCCAGAGGTGAGGTGTGATCAGCCTCGAGACGCCTCAGCGGAAATGGGCCTCATCTCGCCTGGAGGGGAGAACCTCCTGGATTTTCTCGAGTTGTGGCAGGTCTTCTCGAGTTACGACGGGGACCTCAGGGACCCGCTCTGGTGGCCTCAGGAAAGGCCAGTCCCCATGCGAGTTGCTAGGGGACCTCTCGGGATTCCTCTCCCGTCCATGCCGGGGCCTCAGTCCTTGTGTGGAGTCGGGGCCGGAACCTCAGGATTCCTCTCCAGTGTTGCCACGGATCTTGGGGTGCTTCTGAGTCTCCCCAGGGGAGTCAGGCCTCGTCTCGAGTGGGGGCATGCACGTGCGCTTTCCTCCCGAGCTGCAGCAGTAGTGTCACGCTTCCTGTCACGTGGATCAAGGGATCTGTGGCTTTCCCTCGAGGCTGTCCCTCGAGGCTTTCCCACGAGGCTTTCCCACAGGGCTGTGCCACGTGCCACCTTGGTGTGAGTCGATCCTCTGCTTGAAAGACGAGCCAGTGAAGGGAAAAGAGGTTCCTCTGGAATGGACTGAGACATCTGGGGGACTCTTGGAATGGTGGCACGACCCTGGAGTTCCTCTCGCCGTTCCTGTTGAGAGGGCCTCCCCTTGAGATGCGACGGGAACGCCGGGAACTCTTTCCCGACGAAGCAGGGAAAGGATCCCTCATCTCGAGCTACGAGGCGGAAACGGGGCTCCTCTGGATGTGGGCGGGACCCTCGTGATTCCTCTCGAGTGGAGACGGCTAGGTTGGGGAACTTCTTGATTTGCACCAAGGGTGTGAAGGACCCTTTCGAAGTTCCAGAGGTGAGGTGTGATCAGCCTCGAGACGCCTCAGCGGAAATGGGCCTCATCTCGCCTGGAGGGGAGAACCTCCTGGATTTTCTCGAGTTGCGGCCGGTCTTCTCGAGTTACGACGGGGACCTCAGGGACCCGCTGTGGTGGCCTCAGGAAAGGCCAGTCCCCATGCGAGTTGCTAGGGGACCTCTCGGGATTCCTCTCCCGTCCATGCCGGGGCCTCAGTCCTTGTGTGGAGTCGGGGCCGGAACCTGAGGATTCCTCTCCAGTGTTGCCACGGATCTTGGGGGGCTTCTGTGTCTCCCCAGGGGAGTCAGGCCTCGTCTCGAGTGGGGGCATGCACGTGCGCTTTCCTCCCGAGCTGCAGCAGTAGTGTCACGCTTCCTGTCACGTGGATCAAGGGATCTGTGGCTTTCCCTCGAGGCTGTCCCTCGAGGCTTTCCCACGAGGCTTTCCCACAGGGCTGTGCCACGTGCCACCTTGGTGTGAGTCGATCCTCGGCTTGAAAGACGAGCCGGTGAAGGGAAAAGAGGTTCCTCTGGAATGGACTGAGACATCTGGGGGACTCTTGGAATGGTGGCACGACCCTGGAGTTCCTCTCGCCGTTCCTGTTGAGAGGGCCTCCTCTTGAGATGCGACGGGAACGCCGGGAACTCTTTCCCGAGCAAGCAGGGAAAGGATCCCTCATCTCGAGCTACGAGGCGGAAACGGGGCTCCTCTGGATGTGGGCGGGACCCTCGTGATTCCTCTCGAGTGGAGACGGCTAGGTCGGGGAACTTCTTGATTTGCACCAAGGGTGTGAAGGACCCTTTCGAAGTTCCAGAGGTGAGGTGTGATCAGCCTCGAGACGCCTCAGCGGAAATGGGCCTCATCTCGCCTGCAGGGTAGAACCTCCTGGATTTTCTCGAGTTGCGGCAGGTCTTCTCGAGTTACGACGGGGACCTCAGGGACCCGCTCTGGTGGCCTCAGGAAAGGCCAGTCCCCATGCGAGTTGCTAGGGGACCTCTCGGGATTCCTCTCCCGTCCATGCCGGGGCCTCAGCCCTTGTGTGGAGTCGGGGCCGGAACCTGAGGATTCCTCTCCAGTGTTGCCACGGATCTTGGGGTGCTTCTGAGTCTCCCCAGGGGAGTCAGGCCTCGTCTCGAGTGGGGGCATGCACGTGCGCTTTCCTCCCGAGCTGCAGCAGTAGTGTCACGCTTCCTGTCACGTGGATCAAGGGATCTGTGGCTTTCCCTCGAGGCTGTCCCTCGAGGCTTTCCCACGAGGCTTTCCCACAGGGCTGTGCCACGTGCCACCTTGGTGTGAGTCGATCCTCTGCTTGAAAGACGAGCCGGTGAAGGGAAAAGAGGTTCCTCTGGAATGGACTGAGACATCTGGGGGACTCTTGGAATGGTGGCACGACCCTGGAGTTCCTCTCGCCGTTCCTGTTGAGAGGGCCTCCTCTTGAGATGCGACGGGAACGCCGGGAACTCTTTCCCGACGAAGCAGGGAAAGGATCCCTCATCTCGAGCTACGAGGCGGAAACGGGGCTCCTCTGGATGTGGGCGGGACCCTCGTGATTCCTCTCGAGTGGAGACGGCTAGGTCGGGGAACTTCTTGATTTGCACCAAGGGTGTGAAGGACCCTTTCGAAGTTCCAGAGGTGAGGTGTGATCAGCCTCGAGACGCCTCAGCGGAAATGGGCCTCATCTCGCCTGGAGGGGAGAACCTCCTGGATTTTCTCGAGTTGCGGCAGGTCTTCTCGAGTTACGACGGGGACCTCAGGGACCCGCTCTGGTGGCCTCAGGAAAGGCCAGTCCCCATGCGAGTTGCTAGGGGACCTCTCGGGATTCCTCTCCCGTCCATGCCGGGGCCTCAGTCCTTGTGTGGAGTCGGGGCTGGAACCTGAGGATTCCTCTCCAGTGTTGCCATGGATCTTGGGGTGCTTCTGAGTCTCCCCAGGGGAGTCAGGCCTCGTCTCGAGTGGGGGCATGCACGTGCGCTTTCCTCCCGAGCTGAAGCAGTAGTGTCACGCTTCCTGTCACGTGGATCAAGGGATCTGTGGCTTTCCCTCGAGGCTGTCCCTCGAGGCTTTCCCACGAGGCTTTCCCACAGGGCTGTGCCACGTGCCACCTTGGTGGGAGTCGATCCTCGGCGTGAAAGACGAGCCGGTGAAGTGAAAAGAGGTTCCTCTGGAATGGACTGAGACATCTGGGGGACTCTTGGAATGGTGGCACGACCCTGGAGTTCCTCTCGCCGTTCCTGTTGAGAGGGCCTCCTCTTGAGATGCGACGGGAACGCCGGGAACTCTTTCCCGACGAAGCAGGGAAAGGATCCCTCATCTCGAGCTACGAGGCGGAAACGGGGCTCCTCTGGATGTGGGCGGGACCCTCGTGATTCCTCTCGAGTGGAGACGGCTAGGTCGGGGAACTTCTTGATTTGCACCAAGGGTGTGAAGGACCCTTTCGAAGTTCCAGAGGTGAGGTGTGATCAGCCTCGAGACGCCTCAGCGGAAATGGGCCTCATCTCGCCTGGAGGGGAGAACCTCCTGGATTTTCTCGAGTTGCGGCAGGTCTTCTCGAGTTACGATGGGGACCTCAGGGACCCGCTGTGGTGGCCTCAGGAAAGGCCAGTCCCCATGCGAGTTGCTAGGGGACCTCTCGGGATTCCTCTCCCGTCCATGCCGGGGCCTCAGTCCTTTTGTGGAGTCGGGGCCGGAACCTGAGGATTCCTCTCCAGTGTTGCCACGGATCTTGGGGGGCTTCTGAGTCTCCCCAGGGGAGTCAGGCCTCGTCTCGAGTGGGGGCATGCACGTGCGCTTTCCTCCGGAGCTGCAGCAGTAGTGTCACGCTTCCTGTCACGTGGATGAAGGGATCTGTGGCTTTCCCTCGAGGCTGTCCCTCGAGGCTTTCCCACGAGGCTTTCCCACAGGGCTGTGCCACGTGCCACCTTGGTGTGAGTCGATCCTCTGCTTGAAAGACGAGCCGGTGAAGGGAAAAGAGGTTCCTCTGGAATGGACTGAGACATCTGGGGGACTCTTGGAATGGTGGCACGACCCTGGAGTTCCTCTCGCCTTTCCTGTTGAGAGGGCCTCCTCTTGAGATGCGACGGGAACGCCGGGAACTCTTTCCCGACGAAGCAGGGAAAGGATCCCTCATCTCGAGCTACGAGGCGGAAACGGGGCTCCTCTGGATGTGGGCGGGACCCTCTTGATTCCTCTCGAGTGGAGACGGCTAGGTCGGGGAACTTCTTGATTTGCACCAAGGGTGTGAAGGACCCTTTCGAAGTTCCAGAGGTGAGGTGTGATCAGCCTCGAGACGCCTCAGCGGAAATGGGCCTCATCTCGCCTGGAGGGGAGAACCTCCTGGATTTTCTCGAGTTGCGGCAGGTCTTCTCGAGTTACGACGGGGACCTCAGGGACCCGCTCTGGTGGCCTCAGGAAAGGCCAGTCCCCATGCGAGTTGCTAGGGGACCTCTCGGGATTCCTCTCGCGTCCATGCCGGGGCCTCAGTCCTTGTGTGGAGTCGGGGCCGGAACCTGAGGATTCCTCTCCAGTGTTGCCATGGATCTTGGGGTGCTTCTGAGTCTCCCCAGGGGAGTCAGGCCTCGTCTCGAGTGGGGGCATGCACGTGCGCTTTCCTCCCGAGCTGCAGCAGTAGTGTCACGCTTCCTGTCACGTGGATCAAGGGATCTGTGGCTTTCCCTCTAGGCTGTCCCTCGAGGCTTTCCCACGAGGCTTTCCCACAGGGCTGTGCCACGTGCCACCTTGGTGGGAGTCGATCCTCGGCGTGAAAGACGAGCCGGTGAAGGGAAAAGAGGTTCCTCTGGAATGGACTGAGACATCTGGGGGACTCTTGGAATGGTGGCACGACCCTGGAGTTCCTCTCGCCGTTCCTGTTGAGAGGTCCTCCTCTTGAGATGCGACGGGAACGCCGGGAACTCTTTCCCGACGAAGCAGGGAAAGGATCCCTCATCTCGAGCTACGAGGCGGAAACGGGGCTCCTCTGGATGTGGGCGGGACCCTCGTGATTCCTCTCGAGTGGAGACGGCTAGGTCGGGGAACTTCTTGATTTGCACCAAGGGTGTGAAGGACCCTTTCGAAGTTCCAGAGGGGAGGTGTGATCAGCCTCGAGACGCCTCAGCGGAAATGGGCCTCATCTCGCCTGGAGGGGAGAACCTCCTGGATTTTCTCGAGTTGCGGCAGGTCTTCTCGAGTTACGACGGGGACCTCAGGGACCCGCTCTGGTGGCCTCAGGAAAGGCCAGTCCCCATGCGAGTTGCTAGGGGACCTCTCGGGATTCCTCTCCCGTCCATGCCGGGGCCTCAGTCCTTGTGTGGAGTCGGGGCCGGAACCTGAGGATTCCTCTCCAGTGTTGCCATGGATCTTGGGGTGCTTCTGAGTCTCCCCAGGGGAGTCAGGCCTCGTCTCGAGTGGGGGCATGCACGTGCGCTTTCCTCCCGAGCTGCAGCAGTAGTGTCACGCTTCCTGTCACGTGGATCAAGGGATCTGTGGCTTTCCCTCGAGGCTGTCCCTCGAGGCTTTCCCACGAGGCTTTCCCACAGGGCTGTGCCACGTGCCACCTTGGTGGGAGTCGATCCTCGGCGTGAAAGACGAGCCGGTGAAGGGAAAAGAGGTTCCTCTGGAATGGACTGAGACATCTGGGGGACTCTTGGAATGGTGGCACGACCCTGGAGTTCCTCTCGCCGTTCCTGTTGAGAGGGCCTCCTCTTGAGATGCGACGGGAACGCCGGGAACTCTTTCCCGACGAAGCAGGGAAAGGATCCCTCATCTCGAGCTACGAGGCGGAAACGGGGCTCCTCTGGATGTGGGCGGGACCCTCGTGATTCCTCTCGAGTGGAGACGGCTAGGTCGGGGAACTTCTTGATTTGCACCAAGGGTGTGAAGGACCCTTTCGAAGTTCCAGAGGTGAGGTGTGATCAGCCTCGAGACGCCTCAGCGGAAATGGGCCTCATCTCGCCTGGAGGGGAGAACCTCCTGGATTTTCTCGAGTTGCGGCAGGTCTTCTCGAGTTACGACGGGGACCTCAGGGACCCGCTCTGGTGGCCTCAGGAAAGGCCAGTCCCCATGCGAGTTGCTAGGGGACCTCTCGGGATTCCTCTCCCGTCCATGCCGGGGCCTCAGTCCTTGTGTGGAGTCGGGGCCGGAACCTGAGGATTCCTCTCCAGTGTTGCCATGGATCTTGGGGTGCTTCTGAGTCTCCCCAGGGGAGTCAGGCCTCGTCTCGAGTGGGGGCATGCACGTGCGCTTTCCTCCCGAGCTGCAGCAGTAGTGTCACGCTTCCTGTCACGTGGATCAAGGGATCTGTGGCTTTCCCTCGAGGCTGTCCCTCGAGGCTTTCCCACGAGGCTTTCCCACAGGGCTGTGCCACGTGCCACCTTGGTGGGAGTCGATCCTCGGCGTGAAAGACGAGCCGGTGAAGGGAAAAGAGGTTCCTCTGGAATGGACTGAGACATCTGGGGGACTCTTGGAATGGTGGCACGACCCTGGAGTTCCTCTCGCCGTTCCTGTTGAGAGGGCCTCCTCTTGAGATGCGACGGGAACGCCGGGAACTCTTTCCCGACGAAGCAGGGAAAGGATCCCTCATCTCGAGCTCCGAGGCGGAAACGGGGCTCCTCTGGATGTGGGCGGGACCCTCGTGATTCCTCTCGAGTGGAGACGGCTAGGTCGGGGAACTTCTTGATTTGCACCAAGGGTGTGAAGGACCCTTTCGAAGTTCCAGAGGTGAGGTGTGATCAGCCTCGAGACGCCTCAGCGGAAATGGGCCTCATCTCGCCTGGAGGGGAGAACCTCCTGGATTTTCTCGAGTTGCGGCAGGTCTTCTCGAGTTACGACGGGGACCTCAGGGACCCGCTCTGGTGGCCTCAGGAAAGGCCAGTCCCCATGCGAGTTGCTAGGGGACCTCTCGGGATTCCTCTCCCGTCCATGCCGGGGCCTCAGTCCTTGTGTGGAGTCGGGGCCGGAACCTGAGGATTCCTCTCCAGTGTTGCCATGGATCTTGGGGTGCTTCTGAGTCTCCCCAGGGGAGTCAGGCCTCGTCTCGAGTGGGGGCATGCACGTGCGCTTTCCTCCCGAGCTGCAGCAGTAGTGTCACGCTTCCTGTCACGTGGATCAAGGGATCTGTGGCTTTCCCTCGAGGCTGTCCCTCGAGGCTTTCCCACGAGGCTTTCCCACAGGGCTGTGCCACGTGCCACCTTGGTGGGAGTCGATCCTCGGCGTGAAAGACGAGCCGGTGAAGGGAAAAGAGGTTCCTCTGGAATGGACTGAGACATCTGGGGGACTCTTGGAATGGTGGCACGACCCTGGAGTTCCTCTCGCCGTTCCTGTTGAGAGGGCCTCCTCTTGAGATGCGACGGGAACGCCGGGAACTCTTTCCCGACGAAGCAGGGAAAGGATCCCTCATCTCGAGCTACGAGGCGGAAACGGGGCTCCTCTGGATGTGGGCGGGACCCTCGTGATTCCTCTCGAGTGGAGACGGCTAGGTCGGGGAACTTCTTGATTTGCACCAAGGGTGTGAAGGACCCTTTCGAAGTTCCAGAGGTGAGGTGTGATCAGCCTCGAGACGCCTCAGCGGAAATGGGCCTCATCTCGCCTGGAGGGGAGAACCTCCTGGATTTTCTCGAGTTGCGGCAGGTCTTCTCGAGTTACGACGGGGACCTCAGGGACCCGCTCTGGTGGCCTCAGGAAAGGCCAGTCCCCATGCGAGTTGCTAGGGGACCTCTCGGGATTCCTCTCCCGTCCATGCCGGGGCCTCAGTCCTTGTGTGGAGTCGGGGCCGGAACCTGAGGATTCCTCTCCAGTGTTGCCATGGATCTTGGGGTGCTTCTGAGTCTCCCCAGGGGAGTCAGGCCTCGTCTCGAGTGGGGGCATGCACGTGCGCTTTCCTCCCGAGCTGCAGCAGTAGTGTCACGCTTCCTGTCACGTGGATCAAGGGATCTGTGGCTTTCCCTCGAGGCTGTCCCTCGAGGCTTTCCCACGAGGCTTTCCCACAGGGCTGTGCCACGTGCCACCTTGGTGGGAGTCGATCCTCGGCGTGAAAGACGAGCCGGTGAAGGGAAAAGAGGTTCCTCTGGAATGGACTGAGACATCTGGGGGACTCTTGGAATGGTGGCACGACCCTGGAGTTCCTCTCGCCGTTCCTGTTGAGAGGGCCTCCTCTTGAGATGCGACGGGAACGCCGGGAACTCTTTCCCGACGAAGCAGGGAAAGGATCCCTCATCTCGAGCTACGAGGCGGAAACGGGGCTCCTCTGGATGTGGGCGGGACCCTCGTGATTCCTCTCGAGTGGAGACGGCTAGGTCGGGGAACTTCTTGATTTGCACCAAGGGTGTGAAGGACCCTTTCGAAGTTCCAGAGGTGAGGTGTGATCAGCCTCGAGACGCCTCAGCGGAAATGGGCCTCATCTCGCCTGGAGGGGAGAACCTCCTGGATTTTCTCGAGTTGCGGCAGGTCTTCTCGAGTTACGACGGGGACCTCAGGGACCCGCTCTGGTGGCCTCAGGAAAGGCCAGTCCCCATGCGAGTTGCTAGGGGACCTCTCGGGATTCCTCTCCCGTCCATGCCGGGGCCTCAGTCCTTGTGTGGAGTCGGGGCCGGAACCTGAGGATTCCTCTCCAGTGTTGCCATGGATCTTGGGGTGCTTCTGAGTCTCCCCAGGGGAGTCAGGCCTCGTCTCGAGTGGGGGCATGCACGTGCGCTTTCCTCCCGAGCTGCAGCAGTAGTGTCACGCTTCCTGTCACGTGGATCAAGGGATCTGTGGCTTTCCCTCGAGGCTGTCCCTCGAGGCTTTCCCACGAGGCTTTCCCACAGGGCTGTGCCACGTGCCACCTTGGTGGGAGTCGATCCTCGGCGTGAAAGACGAGCCGGTGAAGGGAAAAGAGGTTCCTCTGGAATGGACTGAGACATCTGGGGGACTCTTGGAATGGTGGCACGACCCTGGAGTTCCTCTCGCCGTTCCTGTTGAGAGGGCCTCCTCTTGAGATGCGACGGGAACGCCGGGAACTCTTTCCCGACGAAGCAGGGAAAGGATCCCTCATCTCGAGCTACGAGGCGGAAACGGGGCTCCTCTGGATGTGGGCGGGACCCTCGTGATTCCTCTCGAGTGGAGACGGCTAGGTCGGGGAACTTCTTGATTTGCACCAAGGGTGTGAAGGACCCTTTCGAAGTTCCGGAGGTGAGGTGTGATCAGCCTCGAGACGCCTCAGCGGAAATGGGCCTCATCTCGCCTGGAGGGGAGAACCTCCTGGATTTTCTCGAGTTGCGGCAGGTCTTCTCGAGTTACGACGGGGACCTCAGGGACCCGCTCTGGTGGCCTCAGGAAAGGCCAGTCCCCATGCGAGTTGCTAGGGGACCTCTCGGGATTCCTCTCCCGTCCATGTCGGGGCCTCAGTCCTTGTGTGGAGTCGGGGCCGGAACCTGAGGATTCCTCTCCAGTGTTGCCATGGATCTTGGGGTGCTTCTGAGTCTCCCCAGGGGAGTCAGGCCTCGTCTCGAGTGGGGGCATGCACGTGCGCTTTCCTCCCGAGCTGCAGCAGTAGTGTCACGCTTCCTGTCACGTGGATCAAGGGATCTGTGGCTTTCCCTCGAGGCTGTCCCTCGAGGCTTTCCCACGAGGCTTTCCCACAGGGCTGTGCCACGTGCCACCTTGGTGGGAGTCGATCCTCGGCTTGAAAGACGAGCCGGTGAAGGGAAAAGAGGTTCCTCTGGAATGGACTGAGACATCTGGGGGACTCTTGGAATGGTGGCACGACCCTGGAGTTACTCTCGCCGTTCCTGTTGAGAGGGCCTCCTCTTGAGATGCGACGGGAACGCCGGGAACTCTTTCCCGAGCAAGCAGGGAAAGGATCCCTCATCTCGAGCTACGAGGCGGAAACGGGGCTCCTCTGGATGTGGGCGGGACCCTCGTGATTCCTCTCGAGTGGAGATGGCTAGGTCGGGGAACTTCTTGATTTGCACCAAGGGTGTGAAGGACCCTTTCGAAGTTCCAGAGGGGAGGTGTGATCAGCCTCGAGACGCCTCAGCGGAAATGGGCCTCATCTCGCCTGGAGGGGAGAACCTCCTGGATATTCTCGAGTTGCGGCAGGTCCTGTCGAGTTACGACGGGGACCTCAAGGACCCGCTCTGGTGGCCTCAGGAAAGGCCAGTCCCCATGCGAGTTGCTAGGGGACCTCTCGGGATTCCTCTCCCGTCCATGCCGGGGCCTCAGTCCTTGTGTGGAGTCGGGGCCGGAACCTGAGGATTCCTCTCCAGTGTAGCCATGGATCTTGGGGTGCTTCTGAGTCTCCCCAGGGGAGTCAGGCCTCGTCTCGAGTGGGGGCATGCACGTGCGCTTTCCTCCCGAGCTGCAGCAGTAGTGTCACGCTTCCTGTCACCTGGATCAAGGGATCTGTGGCTTTCCCTCGAGGCTGTCCCTCGAGGCTTTCCCACGAGGCTTTCCCACAGGGCTGTGCCACGTGCCACCTTGGTGTGAGTCGATCCTCGGCGTGAAAGACGAGCCGGTGAAGGGAAAAGAGGTTCCTCTGGAATGGACTGAGACATCTGGGGGACTCTTGGAATGGTGGCACGACCCTGGAGTTCCTCTCGCCGTTCCTGTTGAGAGGGCCTCCTCTTGAGATGCGACGGGAACGCCGGGAACTCTTTCCCGACGAAGCAGGGAAAGGATCCCTCATCTCGAGCTACGAGGCGGAAACGGGGCTCCTCTGGATGTGGGCGGGACCCTCGTGATTCCTCTCGAGTGGAGACGGCTAGGTCGGGGAACTTCTTGATTTGCACCAAGGGTGTGAAGGACCCTTTCGAAGTTCCGGAGGTGAGGTGTGATCAGCCTCGAGACGCCTCAGCGGAAATGGGCCTCATCTCGCCTGGAGGGGAGAACCTCCTGGATTTTCTCGAGTTGCGGCAGGTCTTCTCGAGTTACGACGGGGACCTCAGGGACCCGCTCTGGTGGCCTCAGGAAAGGCCAGTCCCCATGCGAGTTGCTAGGGGACCTCTCGGGATTCCTCTCCCGTCCATGCCGGGGCCTCAGTCCTTGTGTGGAGTCGGGGCCGGAACCTGAGGATTCCTCTCCAGTGTTGCCATGGATCTTGGGGTGCTTCTGAGTCTCCCCAGGGGAGTCAGGCCTCGTCTCGAGTGGGGGCATGCACGTGCGCTTTCCTCCCGAGCTGCAGCAGTAGTGTCACGCTTCCTGTCACGTGGATCAAGGGATCTGTGGCTTTCCCTCGAGGCTGTCCCTCGAGGCTTTCCCACGAGGCTTTCCCACAGGGCTGTGCCACGTGCCACCTTGGTGGGAGTCGATCCTCGGCTTGAAAGACGAGCCGGTGAAGGGAAAAGAGGTTCCTCTGGAATGGACTGAGACATCTGGGGGACTCTTGGAATGGTGGCACGACCCTGGAGTTACTCTCGCCGTTCCTGTTGAGAGGGCCTCCTCTTGAGATGCGACGGGAACGCCGGGAACTCTTTCCCGAGCAAGCAGGGAAAGGATCCCTCATCTCGAGCTACGAGGCGGAAACGGGGCTCCTCTGGATGTGGACGGGACCCTCGTGATTCCTCTCGAGTGGAGATGGCTAGGTCGGGGAACTTCTTGATTTGCACCAAGGTTGTGAAGGACCCTTTCGAAGTTCCAGAGGTGAGGTGTGATCAGCCTCGAGACGCCTCAGCGGAAATGGGCCTCATCTCGCCTGGAGGGTAGAACCTCCTGGATTTTCTCGAGTTGCGGCAGGTCTTCTCGAGTTACGACGGGGACCTCAGGGACCCGCTCTGGTGGCCTCAGGAAAGGCCAGTCCCCATGCGAGTTGCTAGGGGACCTCTCGGGATTCCTCTCCCGTCCATGCCGGGGCCTCAGTCCTTGTGTAGAGTCGGGGCCGGAACCTGAGGATTCCTCTCCAGTGTAGCCATGGATCTTGGGGTGCTTCTGAGTCTCCCCAGGGGAGTCAGGCCTCGTCTCGAGTGGGGGCATGCACGTGCGCTTTCCTCCCGAGCTGCAGCAGTAGTGTCACGCTTCCTGTCACGTGGATCAAGGGATCTGTGGCTTTCCCTCGAGGCTGTCCCTCGAGGCTTTCCCACGAGGCTTTCCCACAGGGCTGTGCCACGTGCCACCTTGGTGGGAGTCGATCCTCGGCGTGAAAGACGAGCCGGTGAAGGGAAAAGAGGTTCCTCTGGAATGGACTGAGACATCTGGGGGACTCTTGGAATGGTGGCACGACCCTGGAGTTCCTCTCGCCGTTCCTGTTGAGAGGGCCTCCTCTTGAGATGCGACGGGAAAGCCGGGAACTCTTTCCCGAGCAAGCAGGGAAAGGATCCCTCATCTCGAGCTACGAGGCGGAAACGGGGCTCCTCTGGATGTGGGCGGGACCCTCGTGATTCCTCTCGAGTGGAGACGGCTAGGTCGGGGAACTTCTTGATTTGCACCAAGGGTGTGAAGGACCCTTTCGAAGTTCCGGATGTGAGGTGTGATCAGCCTCGAAACGCCTCAGCGGAAATGGGCCTCATCTCGCCTGGAGGGGAGAACCTCCTGGATTTTCTCGAGTTGCGGCAGGTCTTCTCGAGTTACGACGGGGACCTCAGGGACCCGCTCTGGTGGCCTCAGGAAAGGCCAGTCCCCATGCGAGTTGCTAGGGGACCTCTCGGGATTCCTCTCGCGTCCATGCCGGGGCCTCAGTCCTTGTGTGGAGTCGGGGCCGGAACCTGAGGATTCCTCTCCAGTGTAGCCATGGATCTTGGGGTGCTTCTGAGTCTCCCCAGGGGAGTCAGGCCTCGTCTCGAGTGGGGGCATGCACGTGTGCTTTCCTCCCGAGCTGCAGCAGTAGTGTCACGCTTCCTGTCACGTGGATCAAGGGATCTGTGGCTTTCCCTCGAGGCTGTCCCTCGAGGCTTTCCCACGAGGTTTTCCCACAGGGCTGTGCCACGTGCCACCTTGGTGTGAGTCGATCCTCGGCGTGAAAGACGAGCCGGTGAAGGGAAAAGAGGTTCCTCTGGAATGGACTGAGACATCTGGGGGACTCTTGGAATGGTGGCACGACCCTGGAGTTCCTCTCGCCGTTCCTGTTGAGAGGGCCTCCTCTTGAGATGCGACGGGAACGCCGGGAACTCTTTCCCGACGAAGCAGGGAAAGGATCCCTCATCTCGAGCTACGAGGCGGAAACGGGGCTCCTCTGGATGTGGGCGGGACCCTCGTGATTCCTCTCGAGTGGAGACGGCTAGGTCGGGGAACTTCTTGATTTGCACCAAGGGTGTGAAGGACCCTTTCGAAGTTCCAGAGGTGAGGTGTGATCAGCCTCGAGACGCCTCAGCGGAAATGGGCCTCATCTCGCCTGGAGGGGAGAACCTCCTGGATTTTCTCGAGTTGTGGCAGGTCTTCTCGAGTTACGACGGGGACCTCAGGGACCCGCTCTGGTGGCCTCAGGAAAGGCCAGTCCCCATGCGAGTTGCTAGGGGACCTCTCGGGATTCCTCTCCCGTCCATGCCGGGGCCTCAGTCCTTGTGTGGAGTCGGGGCCGGAACCTCAGGATTCCTCTCCAGTGTTGCCACGGATCTTGGGGTGCTTCTGAGTCTCCCCAGGGGAGTCAGGCCTCGTCTCGAGTGGGGGCATGCACGTGCACTTTCCTCCCGAGCTGCAGCAGTAGTGTCACGCTTCCTGTCACGTGGATCAAGGGATCTGTGGCTTTCCCTCGAGGCTGTCCCTCGAGGCTTTCCCACGAGGCTTTCCCACAGGGCTGTGCCACGTGCCACCTTGGTGTGAGTCGATCCTCTGCTTGAAAGACGAGCCAGTGAAGGGAAAAGAGGTTCCTCTGGAATGGACTGAGACATCTGGGGGACTCTTGGAATGGTGGCACGACCCTGGAGTTCCTCTCGCCGTTCCTGTTGAGAGGGCCTCCCCTTGAGATGCGACGGGAACGCCGGGAACTCTTTCCCGACGAAGCAGGGAAAGGATCCCTCATCTCGAGCTACGAGGCGGAAACGGGGCTCCTCTGGATGTGGGCGGGACCCTCGTGATTCCTCTCGAGTGGAGACGGCTAGGTTGGGGAACTTCTTGATTTGCACCAAGGGTGTGAAGGACCCTTTCGAAGTTCCAGAGGTGAGGTGTGATCAGCCTCGAGACGCCTCAGCGGAAATGGGCCTCATCTCGCCTGGAGGGGAGAACCTCCTGGATTTTCTCGAGTTGCGGCCGGTCTTCTCGAGTTACGACGGGGACCTCAGGGACCCGCTGTGGTGGCCTCAGGAAAGGCCAGTCCCCATGCGAGTTGCTAGGGGACCTCTCGGGATTCCTCTCCCGTCCATGCCGGGGCCTCAGTCCTTGTGTGGAGTCGGGGCCGGAACCTGAGGATTCCTCTCCAGTGTTGCCACGGATCTTGGGGGGCTTCTGAGTCTCCCCAGGGGAGTCAGGCCTCGTCTCGAGTGGGGGCATGCACGTGCGCTTTCCTCCCGAGCTGCAGCAGTAGTGTCACGCTTCCTGTCACGTGGATCAAGGGATCTGTGGCTTTCCCTCGAGGCTGTCCCTCGAGGCTTTCCCACGAGGCTTTCCCACAGGTCTGTGCCACGTGCCACCTTGGTGTGAGTCGATCCTCGGCTTGAAAGACGAGCCGGTGAAGGGAAAAGAGGTTCCTCTGGAATGGACTGAGACATCTGGGGGACTCTTGGAATGGTGGCACGACCCTGGAGTTCCTCTCGCCGTTCCTGTTGAGAGGGCCTCCTCTTGAGATGCGACGGGAACGCCGGGAACTCTTTCCCGAGCAAGCAGGGAAAGGATCCCTCATCTCGAGCTACGAGGCGGAAACGGGGCTCCTCTGGATGTGGGCGGGACCCTCGTGATTCCTCTCGAGTGGAGACGGCTAGGTCGGGGAACTTCTTGATTTGCACCAAGGGTGTGAAGGACCCTTTCGAAGTTCCAGAGGTGAGGTGTGATCAGCCTCGAGACGCCTCAGCGGAAATGGGCCTCATCTCGCCTGGAGGGTAGAACCTCCTGGATTTTCTCGAGTTGCGGCAGGTCTTCTCGAGTTACGACGGGGACCTCAGGGACCCGCTCTGGTGGCCTCAGGAAAGGCCAGTCCCCATGCGAGTTTCTAGGGGACCTCTCGGGATTCCTCTCCCGTCCATGCCGGGGCCTCAGCCCTTGTGTGGAGTCGGGGCCGGAACCTGAGGATTCCTCTCCAGTGTTGCCACGGATCTTGGGGTGCTTCTGAGTCTCCCCAGGGGAGTCAGGCCTCGTCTCGAGTGGGGGCATGCACGTGCGCTTTCCTCCCGAGCTGCAGCAGTAGTGTCACGCTTCCTGTCACGTGGATCAAGGGATCTGTGGCTTTCCCTCGAGGCTGTCCCTCGAGGCTTTCCCACGAGGCTTTCCCACAGGGCTGTGCCACGTGCCACCTTGGTGTGAGTCGATCCTCTGCTTGAAAGACGAGCCGGTGAAGGGAAAAGAGGTTCCTCTGGAATGGACTGAGACATCTGGGGGACTCTTGGAATGGTGGCACGACCCTGGAGTTCCTCTCGCCGTTCCTGTTGAGAGGGCCTCCTCTTGAGATGCGACGGGAACGCCGGGAACTCTTTCCCGACGAAGCAGGGAAAGGATCCCTCATCTCGAGCTACGAGGCGGAAACGGGGCTCCTCTGGATGTGGGCGGGACCCTCGTGATTCCTCTCGAGTGGAGACGGCTAGGTCGGGGAACTTCTTGATTTGCACCAAGGGTGTGAAGGACCCTTTCGAAGTTCCAGAGGTGAGGTGTGATCAGCCTCGAGACGCCTCAGCGGAAATGGGCCTCATCTCGCCTGGAGGGGAGAACCTCCTGGATTTTCTCGAGTTGCGGCAGGTCTTCTCGAGTTACGACGGGGACCTCAGGGACCCGCTCTGGTGGCCTCAGGAAAGGCCAGTCCCCATGCGAGTTGCTAGGGGACCTCTCGGGATTCCTCTCCCGTCCATGCCGGGGCCTCAGTCCTTGTGTGGAGTCGGGGCCGGAACCTGAGGATTCCTCTCCAGTGTTGCCATGGATCTTGGGGTGCTTCTGAGTCTCCCCAGGGGAGTCAGGCCTCGTCTCGAGTGGGGGCATGCACGTGCGCTTTCCTCCCGAGCTGAAGCAGTAGTGTCACGCTTCCTGTCACGTGGATCAAGGGATCTGTGGCTTTCCCTCGAGGCTGTCCCTCGAGGCTTTCCCACGAGGCTTTCCCACAGGGCTGTGCCACGTGCCACCTTGGTGGGAGTCGATCCTCGGCGTGAAAGACGAGCCGGTGAAGTGAAAAGAGGTTCCTCTGGAATGGACTGAGACATCTGGGGGACTCTTGGAATGGTGGCACGACCCTGGAGTTCCTCTCGCCGTTCCTGTTGAGAGGGCCTCCTCTTGAGATGCGACGGGAACGCCGGGAACTCTTTCCCGACGAAGCAGGGAAAGGATCCCTCATCTCGAGCTACGAGGCGGAAACGGGGCTCCTCTGGATGTGGGCGGGACCCTCGTGATTCCTCTCGAGTGGAGACGGCTAGGTCGGGGAACTTCTTGATTTGCACCAAGGGTGTGAAGGACCCTTTCGAAGTTCCAGAGGTGAGGTGTGATCAGCCTCGAGACGCCTCAGCGGAAATGGGCCTCATCTCGCCTGGAGGGGAGAACCTCCTGGATTTTCTCGAGTTGCGGCAGGTCTTCTCGAGTTACGATGGGGACCTCAGGGACCCGCTGTGGTGGCCTCAGGAAAGGCCAGTCCCCATGCGAGTTGCTAGGGGACCTCTCGGGATTCCTCTCCCGTCCATGCCGGGGCCTCAGTCCTTTTGTGGAGTCGGGGCCGGAACCTGAGGATTCCTCTCCAGTGTTGCCACGGATCTTGGGGGGCTTCTGAGTCTCCCCAGGGGAGTCAGGCCTCGTCTCGAGTGGGGGCATGCACGTGCGCTTTCCTCCGGAGCTGCAGCAGTAGTGTCACGCTTCCTGTCACGTGCATGAAGGGATCTGTGGCTTTCCCTCGAGGCTGTCCCTCGAGGCTTTCCCACGAGGCTTTCCCACAGGGCTGTGCCACGTGCCACCTTGGTGTGAGTCGATCCTCTGCTTGAAAGACGAGCCGGTGAAGGGAAAAGAGGTTCCTCTGGAATGGACTGAGACATCTGGGGGACTCTTGGAATGGTGGCACGACCCTGGAGTTCCTCTCGCCTTTCCTGTTGAGAGGGCCTCCTCTTGAGATGCGACGGGAACGCCGGGAACTCTTTCCCGACGAAGCAGGGAAAGGATCCCTCATCTCGAGCTACGAGGCGGAAACGGGGCTCCTCTGGATGTGGGCGGGACCCTCGTGATTCCTCTCGAGTGGAGACGGCTAGGTCGGGGAACTTCTTGATTTGCACCAAGGGTGTGAAGGACCCTTTCGAAGTTCCAGAGGTGAGGTGTGATCAGCCTCGAGACGCCTCAGCGGAAATGGGCCTCATCTCGCCTGGAGGGGAGAACCTCCTGGATTTTCTCGAGTTGCGGCAGGTCTTCTCGAGTTACGACGGGGACCTCAGGGACCCGCTCTGGTGGCCTCAGGAAAGGCCAGTCCCCATGCGAGTTGCTAGGGGACCTCTCGGGATTCCTCTCCCGTCCATGCCGGGGCCTCAGTCCTTGTGTGGAGTCGGGGCCGGAACCTGAGGATTCCTCTCCAGTGTTGCCATGGATCTTGGGGTGCTTCTGAGTCTCCCCAGGGGAGTCAGGCCTCGTCTCGAGTGGGGGCATGCACGTGCGCTTTCCTCCCGAGCTGCAGCAGTAGTGTCACGCTTCCTGTCACGTGGATCAAGGGATCTGTGGCTTTCCCTCGAGGCTGTCCCTCGAGGCTTTCCCACGAGGCTTTCCCACAGGGCTGTGCCACGTGCCACCTTGGTGGGAGTCGATCCTCGGCGTGAAAGACGAGCCGGTGAAGGGAAAAGAGGTTCCTCTGGAATGGACTGAGACATCTGGGGGACTCTTGGAATGGTGGCACGACCCTGGAGTTCCTCTCGCCGTTCCTGTTGAGAGGGCCTCCTCTTGAGATGCGACGGGAACGCCGGGAACTCTTTCCCGACGAAGCAGGGAAAGGATCCCTCATCTCGAGCTACGAGGCGGAAACGGGGCTCCTCTGGATGTGGGCGGGACCCTCGTGATTCCTCTCGAGTGGAGACGGCTAGGTCGGGGAACTTCTTGATTTGCACCAAGGGTGTGAAGGACCCTTTCGAAGTTCCAGAGGTGAGGTGTGATCAGCCTCGAGACGCCTCAGCGGAAATGGGCCTCATCTCGCCTGGAGGGGAGAACCTCCTGGATTTTCTCGAGTTGCGGCAGGTCTTCTCGAGTTACGACGGGGACCTCAGGGACCCGCTCTGGTGGCCTCAGGAAAGGCCAGTCCCCATGCGAGTTGCTAGGGGACCTCTCGGGATTCCTCTCCCGTCCATGCCGGGGCCTCAGTCCTTGTGTGGAGTCGGGGCCGGAACCTGAGGATTCCTCTCCAGTGTTGCCATGGATCTTGGGGTGCTTCTGAGTCTCCCCAGGGGAGTCAGGCCTCGTCTCGAGTGGGGGCATGCACGTGCGCTTTCCTCCCGAGCTGCAGCAGTAGTGTCACGCTTCCTGTCACGTGGATCAAGGGATCTGTGGCTTTCCCTCGAGGCTGTCCCTCGAGGCTTTCCCACGAGGCTTTCCCACAGGGCTGGGCCACGTGCCACCTTGGTGGGAGTCGATCCTCGGCGTGAAAGACGAGCCGGTGAAGGGAAAAGAGGTTCCTCTGGAATGGACTGAGACATCTGGGGGACTCTTGGAATGGTGGCACGACCCTGGAGTTCCTCTCGCCGTTCCTGTTGAGAGGGCCTCCTCTTGAGATGCGACGGGAACGCCGGGAACTCTTTCCCGACGAAGCAGGGAAAGGATCCCTCATCTCGAGCTACGAGGCGGAAACGGGGCTCCTCTGGATGTGGGCGGGACCCTCGTGATTCCTCTCGAGTGGAGACGGCTAGGTCGGGGAACTTCTTGATTTGCACCAAGGGTGTGAAGGACCCTTTCGAAGTTCCAGAGGTGAGGTGTGATCAGCCTCGAGACGCCTCAGCGGAAATGGGCCTCATCTCGCCTGGAGGGGAGAACCTCCTGGATTTTCTCGAGTTGCGGCAGGTCTTCTCGAGTTACGACGGGGACCTCAGGGACCCGCTCTGGTGGCCTCAGGAAAGGCCAGTCCCCATGCGAGTTGCTAGGGGACCTCTCGGGATTCCTCTCCCGTCCATGCCGGGGCCTCAGTCCTTGTGTGGAGTCGGGGCCGGAACCTGAGGATTCCTCTCCAGTGTTGCCATGGATCTTGGGGTGCTTCTGAGTCTCCCCAGGGGAGTCAGGCCTCGTCTCGAGTGGGGGCATGCACGTGCGCTTTCCTCCCGAGCTGCAGCAGTAGTGTCACGCTTCCTGTCACGTGGATCAAGGGATCTGTGGCTTTCCCTCGAGGCTGTCCCTCGAGGCTTTCCCACGAGGCTTTCCCACAGGGCTGTGCCACGTGCCACCTTGGTGGGAGTCGATCCTCGGCGTGAAAGACGAGCCGGTGAAGGGAAAAGAGGTTCCTCTGGAATGGACTGAGACATCTGGGGGACTCTTGGAATGGTGGCACGACCCTGGAGTTCCTCTCGCCGTTCCTGTTGAGAGGGCCTCCTCTTGAGATGCGACGGGAACGCCGGGAACTCTTTCCCGACGAAGCAGGGAAAGGATCCCTCATCTCGAGCTCCGAGGCGGAAACGGGGCTCCTCTGGATGTGGGCGGGACCCTCGTGATTCCTCTCGAGTGGAGACGGGTATGTCGGGGAACTTCTTGATTTGCACCAAGGGTGTGAAGGACCCTTTCGAAGTTCCAGAGGTGAGGTGTGATCAGCCTCGAGACGCCTCAGCGGAAATGGGCCTCATCTCGCCTGGAGGGGAGAACCTCCTGGATTTTCTCGAGTTGCGGCAGGTCTTCTCGAGTTACGACGGGGACCTCAGGGACCCGCTCTGGTGGCCTCAGGAAAGGCCAGTCCCCATGCGAGTTGCTAGGGGACCTCTCGGGATTCCTCTCCCGTCCATGCCGGGGCCTCAGTCCTTGTGTGGAGTCGGGGCCGGAACCTGAGGATTCCTCTCCAGTGTTGCCATGGATCTTGGGTGCTTCTGAGTCTCCCCAGGGGAGTCAGGCCTCGTCTCGAGTGGGGGCATGCACGTGCGCTTTCCTCCCGAGCTGCAGCAGTAGTGTCACGCTTCCTGTCACGTGGATCAAGGGATCTGTGGCTTTCCCTCGAGGCTGTCCCTCGAGGCTTTCCCACGAGGCTTTCCCACAGGGCTGTGCCACGTGCCACCTTGGTGGGAGTCGATCCTCGGCGTGAAAGACGAGCCGGTGAAGGGAAAAGAGGTTCCTCTGGAATGGACTGAGACATCTGGGGGACTCTTGGAATGGTGGCACGACCCTGGAGTTCCTCTCGCCGTTCCTGTTGAGAGGGCCTCCTCTTGAGATGCGACGGGAACGCCGGGAACTCTTTCCCGACGAAGCAGGGAAAGGATCCCTCATCTCGAGCTACGAGGCGGAAACGGGGCTCCTCTGGATGTGGGCGGGACCCTCGTGATTCCTCTCGAGTGGAGACGGCTAGGTCGGGGAACTTCTTGATTTGCACCAAGGGTGTGAAGGACCCTTTCGAAGTTCCAGAGGTGAGGTGTGATCAGCCTCGAGACGCCTCAGCGGAAATGGGCCTCATCTCGCCTGGAGGGAGAACCTCCTGGATTTTCTCGAGTTGCGGCAGGTCTTCTCGAGTTACGACGGGGACCTCAGGGACCCGCTCTGGTGGCCTCAGGAAAGGCCAGTCCCCATGCGAGTTGCTAGGGGACCTCTCGGGATTCCTCTCCCGTCCATGCCGGGGCCTCAGTCCTTGTGTGGAGTCGGGGCCGGAACCTGAGGATTCCTCTCCAGTGTTGCCATGGATCTTGGGGTGCTTCTGAGTCTCCCCAGGGGAGTCAGGCCTCGTCTCGAGTGGGGGCATGCACGTGCGCTTTCCTCCCGAGCTGCAGCAGTAGTGTCACGCTTCCTGTCACGTGGATCAAGGGATCTGTGGCTTTCCCTCGAGGCTGTCCCTCGAGGCTTTCCCACGAGGCTTTCCCACAGGGCTGTGCCACGTGCCACCTTGGTGGGAGTCGATCCTCGGCGTGAAAGACGAGCCGGTGAAGGGAAAAGAGGTTCCTCTGAATGGACTGAGACATCTGGGGGACTCTTGGAATGGTGGCACGACCCTGGAGTTCCTCTCGCCGTTCCTGTTGAGAGGGCCTCCTCTTGAGATGCGACGGGAACGCCGGGAACTCTTTCCCGACGAAGCAGGGAAAGGATCCCTCATCTCGAGCTACGAGGCGGAAACGGGGCTCCTCTGGATGTGGGCGGGACCCTCGTGATTCCTCTCGAGTGGAGACGGCTAGGTCGGGGAACTTCTTGATTTGCACCAAGGGTGTGAAGGACCCTTTCGAAGTTCCAGAGGTGAGGTGTGATCAGCCTCGAGACGCCTCAGCGGAAATGGGCCTCATCTCGCCTGGAGGGGAGAACCTCCTGGATTTTCTCGAGTTGCGGCAGGTCTTCTCGAGTTACGACGGGGACCTCAGGGACCCGCTCTGGTGGCCTCAGGAAAGGCCAGTCCCCATGCGAGTTGCTAGGGGACCTCTCGGGATTCCTCTCCCGTCCATGCCGGGGCCTCAGTCCTTGTGTGGAGTCGGGGCCGGGAACCTGAGGATTCCTCTCCAGTGTTGCCATGGATCTTGGGGTGCTTCTGAGTCTCCCCAGGGGAGTCAGGCCTCGTCTCGAGTGGGGGCATGCACGTGCGCTTTCCTCCCGAGCTGCAGCAGTAGTGTCACGCTTCCTGTCACGTGGATCAAGGGATCTGTGGCTTTCCCTCGAGGCTGTCCCTCGAGGCTTTCCCACGAGGCTTTCCCACAGGGCTGTGCCACGTGCCACCTTGGTGGGAGTCGATCCTCGGCGTGAAAGACGAGCCGGTGAAGGGAAAAGAGGTTCCTCTGGAATGGACTGAGACATCTGGGGGACTCTTGGAATGGTGGCACGACCCTGGAGTTCCTCTCGCCGTTCCTGTTGAGAGGGCCTCCTCTTGAGATGCGACGGGAACGCCGGGAACTCTTTCCCGACGAAGCAGGGAAAGGATCCCTCATCTCGAGCTACGAGGCGTAAACGGGGCTCCTCTGGATGTGGGCGGGACCCTCGTGATTCCTCTCGAGTGGAGACGGCTAGGTCGGGGAACTTCTTGATTTGCACCAAGGGTGTGAAGGACCCTTTCAAAGTTCCAGAGGTGAGGTGTGATCAGCCTCGAGACGCCTCAGCGGAAATGGGCCTCATCTCGCCTGGAGGGGAGAACCTCCTGGATTTTCTCGAGTTGCGGCAGGTCTTCTCGAGTTACGACGGGGACCTCAGGGACCCGCTCTGGTGGCCTCAGGAAAGGCCAGTCCCCATGCGAGTTGCTAGGGGACCTCTCGGGATTCCTCTCCCGTCCATGCCGGGGCCTCAGTCCTTTTGTGGAGTCGGGGCCGGAACCTGAGGATTCCTCTCCAGTGTTGCCACGGATCTTGGGGGGCTTCTGAGTCTCCCCAGGGGAGTCAGGCCTCGTCTCGAGTGGGGGCATGCACGTGCGCTTTCCTCCGGAGCTGCAGCAGTAGTGTCACGCTTCCTGTCACGTGGATGAAGGGATCTGTGGCTTTCCCTCGAGGCTGTCCCTCGAGGCTTTCCCACGAGGCTTTCCCACAGGGCTGTGCCACGTGCCACCTTGGTGTGAGTCGATCCTCTGCTTGAAAGACGAGCCGGTGAAGGGAAAAGAGGTTCCTCTGGAATGGACTGAGACATCTGGGGGACTCTTGGAATGGTGGCACGACCCTGGAGTTCCTCTCGCCGTTCCTGTTGAGAGGGCCTCCTCTTGAGATGCGACGGGAACGCCGGGAACTCTTTCCCGACGAAGCAGGGAAAGGATCCCTCATCTCGAGCTACGAGGCGGAAACGGGGCTCCTCTGGATGTGGGCGGGACCCTCTTGATTCCTCTCGAGTGGAGACGGCTAGGTCGGGGAACTTCTTGATTTGCACCAAGGGTGTGAAGGACCCTTTCGAAGTTCCAGAGGTGAGGTGTGATCAGCCTCGAGACGCCTCAGCGGAAATGGGCCTCATCTCGCCTGGAGGGGAGAACCTCCTGGATTTTCTCGAGTTGCGGCAGGTCTTCTCGAGTTACGACGGGGACCTCAGGGACCCGCTCTGGTGGCCTCAGGAAAGGCCAGTCCCCATGCGAGTTGCTAGGGGACCTCTCGGGATTCCTCTCCCGTCCATGCCGGGGCCTCAGTCCTTGTGTGGAGTCGGGGCCGGAACCTGAGGATTCCTCTCCAGTGTTGCCATGGATCTTGGGGTGCTTCTGAGTCTCCCAGGGGAGTCAGGCCTCGTCTCGAGTGGGGGCATGCACGTGCGCTTTCCTCCCGAGCTGCAGCAGTAGTGTCACGCTTCCTGTCACGTGGATCAAGGGATCTGTGGCTTTCCCTCTAGGCTGTCCCTCGAGGCTTTCCCACGAGGCTTTCCCACAGGGCTGTGCCACGTGCCACCTTGGTGGGAGTCGATCCTCGGCGTGAAAGACGAGCCGGTGAAGGGAAAAGAGGTTCCTCTGGAATGGACTGAGACATCTGGGGGACTCTTGGAATGGTGGCACGACCCTGGAGTTCCTCTCGCCGTTCCTGTTGAGAGGGCCTCCTCTTCAGATGCGACGGGAACGCCGGGAACTCTTTCCCGACGAAGCAGGGAAAGGATCCCTCATCTCGAGCTACGAGGCGGAAACGGGGCTCCTCTGGATGTGGGCGGACCCTCGTGATTCCTCTCGAGTGGAGACGGCTAGGTCGGGGAACTTCTTGATTTGCACCAAGGGTGTGAAGGACCCTTTCGAAGTTCCAGAGGTGAGGTGTGATCAGCCTCGAGACGCCTCAGCGGAAATGGGCCTCATCTCGCCTGGAGGGGAGAACCTCCTGGATTTTCTCGAGTTGCGGCAGGTCTTCTCGAGTTACGACGGGGACCTCAGGGACCCGCTCTGGTGGCCTCAGGAAAGGCCAGTCCCCATGCGAGTTGCTAGGGGACCTCTCGGGATTCCTCTCCCGTCCATGCCGGGGCCTCAGTCCTTGTGTGGAGTCGGGGCCGGAACCTGAGGATTCCTCTCCAGTGTTGCCATGGATCTTGGGGTGCTTCTGAGTCTCCCCAGGGGAGTCAGGCCTCGTCTCGAGTGGGGGCATGCACGTGGGCTTTCCTCCCGAGCTGCAGCAGTAGTGTCACGCTTCCTGTCACGTGGATCAAGGGATCTGTGGCTTTCCCTCGAGGCTGTCCCTCGAGGCTTTCCCACGAGGCTTTCCCACAGGGCTGTGCCACGTGCCACCTTGGTGGGAGTCGATCCTCGGCGTGAAAGACGAGCCGGTGAAGGGAAAAGAGGTTCCTCTGGAATGGACTGAGACATCTGGGGGACTCTTGGAATGGTGGCACGACCCTGAGTTCCTCTCGCCGTTCCTGTTGAGAGGGCCTCCTCTTGAGATGCGACGGGAACGCCGGGAACTCTTTCCCGACGAAGCAGGGAAAGGATCCCTCATCTCGAGCTCCGAGGCGGAAACGGGGCTCCTCTGGATGTGGGCGGGACCCTCGTGATTCCTCTCGAGTGCAGACGGGTATGTCGGGGAACTTCTTGATTTGCACCAAGGGTGTGAAGGACCCTTTCGAAGTTCCAGAGGTGAGGTGTGATCAGCCTCGAGACGCCTCAGCGGAAATGGGCCTCATCTCGCCTGGAGGGGAGAACCTCCTGGATTTTCTCGAGTTGCGGCAGGTCTTCTCGAGTTACGACGGGGACCTCAGGGACCCGCTCTGGTGGCCTCAGGAAAGGCCAGTCCCCATGCGAGTTGCTAGGGGACCTCTCGGGATTCCTCTCCCGTCCATGCCGGGGCCTCAGTCCTTGTGTGGAGTCGGGGCCGGAACCTGAGGATTCCTCTCCAGTGTTGCCATGGATCTTGGGGTGCTTCTGAGTCTCCCCAGGGGAGTCAGGCCTCGTCTCGAGTGGGGGCATGCACGTGCGCTTTCCTCCCGAGCTGCAGCAGTAGTGTCACGCTTCCTGTCACGTGGATCAAGGGATCTGTGGCTTTCCCTCGAGGCTGTCCCTCGAGGCTTTCCCACGAGGCTTTCCCACAGGGCTGTGCCACGTGCCACCTTGGTGGGAGTCGATCCTCGGCGTGAAAGACGAGCCGGTGAAGGGAAAAGAGGTTCCTCTGGAATGGACTGAGACATCTGGGGGACTCTTGGAATGGTGGCACGACCCTGGAGTTCCTCTCGCCGTTCCTGTTGAGAGGGCCTCCTCTTGAGATGCGACGGGAACGCCGGGAACTCTTTCCCGACGAAGCAGGGAAAGGATCCCTCATCTCGAGCTACGAGGCGGAAACGGGGCTCCTCTGGATGTGGGCGGGACCCTCGTGATTCCTCTCGAGTGGAGACGGCTAGGTCGGGGAACTTCTTGATTTGCACCAAGGGTGTGAAGGACCCTTTCGAAGTTCCAGAGGTGAGGTGTGATCAGCCTCGAGACGCCTCAGCGGAAATGGGACTCATCTCGCCTGGAGGGGAGAACCTCCTGGATTTTCTCGAGTTGCGGCAGGTCTTCTCGAGTTACGACGGGGACCTCAGGGACCCGCTCTGGTGGCCTCAGGAAAGGCCAGTCCCCATGCGAGTTGCTAGGGGACCTCTCGGGATTCCTCTCCCGTCCATGCCGGGGCCTCAGTCCTTGTGTGGAGTCGGGGCCGGAACCTGAGGATTCCTCTCCAGTGTTGCCATGGATCTTGGGGTGCTTCTGAGTCTCCCCAGGGGAGTCAGGCCTCGTCTCGAGTGGGGGCATGCACGTGCGCTTTCCTCCCGAGCTGCAGCAGTAGTGTCACGCTTCCTGTCACGTGGATCAAGGGATCTGTGGCTTTCCCTCGAGGCTGTCCCTCGAGGCTTTCCCACGAGGCTTTCCCACAGGGCTGTGCCACGTGCCACCTTGGTGGGAGTCGATCCTCGGCGTGAAAGACGAGCCGGTGAAGGGAAAAGAGGTTCCTCTGGAATGGACTGAGACATCTGGGGGACTCTTGGAATGGTGGCACGACCCTGGAGTTCCTCTCGCCGTTCCTGTTGAGAGGGCCTCCTCTTGAGATGCGACGGGAACGCCGGGAACTCTTTCCCGACGAAGCAGGGAAAGGATCCCTCATCTCGAGCTACGAGGCGTAAACGGGGCTCCTCTGGATGTGGGCGGGACCCTCGTGATTCCTCTCGAGTGGAGACGGCTAGGTCGGGGAACTTCTTGATTTGCACCAAGGGTGTGAAGGACCCTTTCGAAGTTCCAGAGGTGAGGTGTGATCAGCCTCGAGACGCCTCAGCGGAAATGGGCCTCATCTCCGCCTGGAGGGGAGAACCTCCTGGATTTTCTCGAGTTGCGGCAGGTCTTCTCGAGTTACGACGGGGACCTCAGGGACCCGCTCTGGTGGCCTCAGGAAAGGCCAGTCCCCATGCGAGTTGCTAGGGGACCTCTCGGGATTCCTCTCCCGTCCATGCCGGGGCCTCAGTCCTTGTGTGGAGTTGGGGCCGGAACCTGAGGATTTCCTCTCCAGTGTTGCCACGGATCTTGGGGTGCTTCTGAGTCTCCCCAGGGGAGTCAGGCCTCGTCTCGAGTGGGGGCATGCACGTGCGCTTTCCTCCCGAGCTGCAGCAGTAGTGTCACGCTTCCTGTCACGTGGATCAAGGGATCTGTGGCTTTCCCTCGAGGCTGTCCCTCGAGGCTTTCCCACGAGGCTTTCCCACAGGGCTGTGCCACGTGCCACCTTGGTGTGAGTCGATCCTCGGCTTGAAAGACGAGCCGGTGAAGGGAAAAGAGGTTCCTCTGGAATGGAATGAGACATCTGGGGGACTCTAGGAATGGTGGCACGACCCTGGAGTTCCTCTCGCCGTTCCTGTTGAGAGGGCCTCCTCTTGAGATGCGACGGGAACGCCGGGAACTCTTTCCCGACGAAGCAGGGAAAGGATCCCTCATCTCGAGCTACGAGGCAGAAACGGGGCTCCTCTGGATGTGGGCGGGACCCTCGTGATTCCTCTCGAGTGGAGACGGGTATGTCGGGGAACTTCTTGATTTGCACCAAGGGTGTGAAGGACCCTTTCGAAGTTCCAGAGGTGAGGTGTGATCAGCCTCGAGACGCCTCAGCGGAAATGGGCCTCATCTCGCCTGGAGGGGAGAACCTCCTGGATTTTCTCGAGTTGCGGCAGGTCTTCTCGAGTTACGACGGGGACCTCAGGGACCCGCTCTGGTGGCCTCAGGAAAGGCCAGTCCCCATGCGAGTTGCTAGGGGACCTCTCGGGATTCCTCTCCCGTCCATGCCGGGGCCTCAGTCCTTGTGTGGAGTCGGGGCCGGAACCTGAGGATTCCTCTCCAGTGTTGCCATGGATCTTGGGGTGCTTCTGAGTCTCCCCAGGGGAGTCAGGCCTCGTCTCGAGTGGGGGCATGCACGTGCGCTTTCCTCCCGAGCTGCAGCAGTAGTGTCACGCTTCCTGTCACGTGGATCAAGGGATCTGTGGCTTTCCCTCGAGGCTGTCCCTCGAGGCTTTCCCACGAGGCTTTCCCACAGGGCTGTGCCACGTGCCACCTTGGTGGGAGTCGATCCTCGGCGTGAAAGACGAGCCGGTGAAGGGAAAAGAGGTTCCTCTGGAATGGACTGAGACATCTGGGGGACTCTTGGAATGGTGGCACGACCCTGGAGTTCCTCTCGCCGTTCCTGTTGAGAGGGCCTCCTCTTGAGATGCGATGGGAACGCCGGGAACTCTTTCCCGACGAAGCAGGGAAAGGATCCCTCATCTCGAGCTCCGAGGCGGAAACGGGGCTCCTCTGGATGTGGGCGGGACCCTCGTGATTCCTCTCGAGTGGAGACGGGTATGTCGGGGAACTTCTTGATTTGCACCAAGGGTGTGAAGGACCCTTTCGAAGTTCCAGAGGTGAGGTGTGATCAGCCTCGAGACGCCTCAGCGGAAATGGGCCTCATCTCGCCTGGAGGGGAGAACCTCCTGGATTTTCTCGAGTTGCGGCAGGTCTTCTCGAGTTAAGACGGGGACCTCAGGGACCCGCTCTGGTGGCCTCAGGAAAGGCCAGTCCCCATGCGAGTTGCTAGGGGACCTCTCGGGATTCCTCTCCCGTCCATGCCGGGGCCTCAGTCCTTGTGTGGAGTCGGGGCCGGAACCTGAGGATTCCTCTCCAGTGTTGCCACGGATCTTGGGGGGCTTCTGAGTCTCCCCAGGGGAGTCAGGCCTCGTCTCGAGTGGGGGCATGCACGTGCGCTTTCCTCCCGAGCTGCAGCAGTAGTGTCACGCTTCCTGTCACGTGGATCAAGGGATCTGTGGCTTTCCCTCGAGGCTGTCCCTCGAGGCTTTCCCACGAGGCTTTCCCACAGGGCTGTGCCACGTGCCACCTTGGTGGGAGTCGATCCTCGGCGTGAAAGACGAGCCGGTGAAGGGAAAAGAGGTTCCTCTGGAATGGACTGAGACATCTGGGGGACTCTTGGAATGGTGGCACGACCCTGGAGTTCCTCTCGCCGTTCCTGTTGAGAGGGCCTCCTCTTGAGATGCGACCGGAACACCGGGAACTCTTTTCCGACGAAGCAGGGAAAGGATCCCTCATAACGAGCTACGAGGAGGAAACGGGGCTCCTCTGGATGTGGGCGGGACCCTCGTGATTCCTCTCGAGTGGAGACGGGTATGTCGGGGAACTTCTTGATTTGCACCAAGGGTGTGAAGGACCCTTTCGAAGTTCCAGAGGTGAGGTGTGATCAGCCTCGAGACGCCTCAGCGGAAATGGGCCTCATCTCGCCTGGAGGGGAGAACCTCCTGGATTTTCTCGAGTTGCGGCCGGTCTTCTCGAGTTACGACGGGGACCTCAGGGACCCGCTCTGGTGGCCTCAGGAAAGGCCAGTCCCCATGCGAGTTGCTAGGGGACCTCTCGGGATTCCTCTCCCGTCCATGCCGGGGCCTCAGTCCTTGTGTGGAGTCGGGGCCGGAACCTGAGGATTCCTCTCCAGTGTTGCCACGGATCTTGGGGTGCTTCTGAGTCTCCCCAGGGGAGTCAGGCCTCGTCTCGAGTGGGGGCATGCACGTGCGCTTTCCTCCCGAGCTGCAGCAGTAGTGTCACGCTTCCTGTCACGTGGATCAAGGGATCTGTGGCTTTCCCTCGAGGCTGTCCCTCGAGGCTTTCCCACGAGGCTTTCCCACAGGGCTGTGCCACGTGCCACCTTGGTGGGAGTCGATCCTCTGCTTGAAAGACGAGCCGGTGAAGGGAAAAGAGGTTCCTCTGGAATGGACTGAGACATCTGGGGGACTCTTGGAATGGTGGCACGACCCTGGAGTTCCTCTCGCCGTTCCTGTTGAGAGGGCCTCCTCTTGAGATGCGACGGGAACGCCGGGAACTCTTTCCCGACGAAGCAGGGAAAGGATCCCTCATCTCGAGCTACGAGGCGGAAACGGGGCTCCTCTGGATGTGGGCGGGACCCTCGTGATTCCTCTCGAGTGGAGACGGCTAGGTCGGGGAACTTCTTGATTTGCACCAAGGGTGTGAAGGACCCTTTCGAAGTTCCAGAGGTGAGGTGTGATCAGCCTCGAGACGCCTCAGCGGAAATGGGCCTCATCTCGCCTGGAGGGGAGAACCTCCTGGATTTTCTCGAGTTGCGGCAGGTCTTCTCGAGTTACGACGGGGACCTCAGGGACCCGCTCTGGTGGCCTCAGGAAAGGCCAGTCCCCATGCGAGTTGCTAGGGGACCTCTCGGGATTCCTCTCCCGTCCATGCCGGGGCCTCAGTCCTTGTGTGGAGTCGGGGCCGGAACCTGAGGATTCCTCTCCAGTGTTGCCATGGATCTTGGGGTGCTTCTGAGTCTCCCCAGGGGAGTCAGGCCTCGTCTCGAGTGGGGGCATGCACGTGCGCTTTCCTCCCGAGCTGCAGCAGTAGTGTCACGCTTCCTGTCACGTGGATCAAGGGATCTGTGGCTTTCCCTCGAGGCTGTCCCTCGAGGCTTTCCCACGAGGCTTTCCCACAGGGCTGTGCCACGTGCCACCTTGGTGGGAGTCGATCCTCGGCGTGAAAGACGAGCCGGTGAAGGGAAAAGAGGTTCCTCTGGAATGGACTGAGACATCTGGGGGACTCTTGGAATGGTGGCACGACCCTGGAGTTCCTCTCGCCGTTCCTGTTGAGAGGGCCTCCTCTTGAGATGCGACGGGAACGCCGGGAACTCTTTCCCGACGAAGCAGGGAAAGGATCCCTCATCTCGAGCTACGAGGCGGAAACGGGGCTCCTCTGGATGTGGGCGGGACCCTCGTGATTCCTCTCGAGTGGAGACGGCTAGGTCGGGGAACTTCTTGATTTGCACCAAGGGTGTGAAGGACCCTTTCGAAGTTCCAGAGGTGAGGTGTGATCAGCCTCGAGACGCCTCAGCGGAAATGGGCCTCATCTCGCCTGGAGGGGAGAACCTCCTGGATTTTCTCGAGTTGCGGCAGGTCTTCTCGAGTTACGACGGGGACCTCAGGGACCCACTCTGGTGGCCTCAGGAAAGGCCAGTCCCCATGCGAGTTGCTAGGGGACCTCTCGGGATTCCTCTCCCGTCCATGCCGGGGCCTCAGTCCTTGTGTGGAGTCGGGGCCGGAACCTGAGGATTCCTCTCCAGTGTTGCCATGGATCTTGGGGTGCTTCTGAGTCTCCCCAGGGGAGTCAGGCCTCGTCTCGAGTGGGGGCATGCACGTGCGCTTTCCTCCCGAGCTGCAGCAGTAGTGTCACGCTTCCTGTCACGTGGATCAAGGGATCTGTGGCTTTCCCCTCGAGGCTGTCCCTCGAGGCTTTCCCACGAGGCTTTCCCACAGGGCTGTGCCACGTGCCCCCTTGGTGGGAGTCGATCCTCGGCGTGAAAGACGAGCCGGTGAAGGGAAAAGAGGTTCCTCTGGAATGGACTGAGACATCTGGGGGACTCTTGGAATGGTGGCACGACCCTGGAGTTCCTCTCGCCGTTCCTGTTGAGAGGGCCTCCTCTTGAGATGCGACGGGAACGCCGGGAACTCTTTCCCGACGAAGCAGGGAAAGGATCCCTCATCTCGAGCTACGAGGCGGAAACGGGGCTCCTCTGGATGTGGGCGGGACCCTCGTGATTCCTCTCGAGTGGAGACGGCTAGGTCGGGGAACTTCTTGATTTGCACCAAGGGTGTGAAGGACCCTTTCGAAGTTCCAGAGGTGAGGTGTGATCAGCCTCGAGACGCCTCAGCGGAAATGGGCCTCATCTCGCCTGGAGGGGAGAACCTCCTGGATTTTCTCGAGTTGCGGCAGGTCTTCTCGAGTTACGACGGGGACCTCAGGGACCCGCTCTGGTGGCCTCAGGAAAGGCCAGTCCCCATGCGAGTTGCTAGGGGACCTCTCGGGATTCCTCTCCCGTCCATGCCGGGGCCTCAGTCCTTGTGTGGAGTCGGGGCCGGAACCTGAGAATTCCTCTCCAGTGTTGCCATGGATCTTGGGGTGCTTCTGGAGTCTCCCCAGGGGAGTCAGGCCTCGTCTCGAGTGGGGGCATGCACGTGCGCTTTCCTCCCGAGCTGCAGCAGTAGTGTCACGCTTCCTGTCACGTGGATCAAGGGATCTGTGGCTTTCCCTCGAGGCTGTCCCTCGAGGCTTTCCCACGAGGCTTTCCACAGGGGCTGTGCCACGTGCCACCTTGGTGGGAGTCGATCCTCGGCGTGAAAGACGAGCCGGTGAAGGGAAAAGAGGTTCCTCTGGAATGGACTGAGACATCTGGGGGACTCTTGGAACTGGTGGCACGACCCTGGAGTTCCTCTCGCCGTTCCTGTTGAGAGGGCCTCCTCTTGAGATGCGACGGGAACGCCGGGAACTCTTTCCCGACGAAGCAGGGAAAGGAATCCCTCATCTCGAGCTCCGAGGCGGAAACGGGGCTCCTCTGGGATGTGGGCGGGACCCTCGTGATTCCTCTCGAGTGGAGACGGGTATGTCGGGGAACTTCTTGATTTGCACCAAGGGTGTGAAGGACCCTTTCGAAGTTCCAGAGGTGAGGTGTGATCAGCCTCGAGACGCCTCAGCGGAAATGGGCCTCATCTCGCCTGGAGGGGAGAACCTCCTGGATTTTCTCGAGTTGCGGCAGGTCTTCTCGAGTTACGACGGGGACCTCAGGGACCCCACTCTGGTGGCCTCAGGAAAGGCCAGTCCCCATGCGGAGTTGCTAGGGGACCTCTCGGGATTCCTCTCCCGTCCATGCCGGGGCCTCAGTCCTTGTGTGGAGTCGGGGCCGGAACCTGAGGATTCCTCTCCAGTGTTGCCATGGATCTTGGGGGTGCTTCTGAGTCTCCCCAGGGGAGTCAGGCCTCGTCTCGAGTGGGGGCATGCACGTGCGCTTTCCTCCCGAGCTGCAGCAGTAGTGTCACGCTTCCTGTCACGTGGATCAAGGGATCTGTGGCTTTCCCTCGAGGCTGTCCCTCGAGGCTTTCCCACGAGGCTTTCCCACAGGGCTGTGCCACGTGCCACCTTGGTGGGAGTCGATCCTCGGCGTGAAAGACGAGCCGGTGAAGGGAAAAGAGGTTCCTCTGGAATGGACTGAGACATCTGGGGGACTCTTGGAATGGTGGCACGACCCTGGAGTTCCTCTCGCCGTTCCTGTTGAGAGGGCCTCCTCTTGAGATGCGACGGGAACGCCGGGAACTCTTTCCCGACGAAGCAGGGAAAGGATCCCTCATCTCGAGCTACGAGGCGGAAACGGGGCTCCTCTGGATGTGGGCGGGACCCTCGTGATTCCTCTCGAGTGGAGACGGGTATGTCGGGGAACTTCTTGATTTGCACCAAGGGTGTGAAGGACCCTTTCGAAGTTCCAGAGGTGAGGTGTGATCAGCCTCGAGACGCCTCAGCGGAAATGGGCCTCATCTCGCCTGGAGGGGAGAACCTCCTGGATTTTCTCGAGTTGCGGCAGGTCTTCTCGAGTTACGACGGGGACCTCAGGGACCCGCTCTGGTGGCCTCAGGAAAGGCCAGTCCCCATGCGAGTTGCTAGGGGACCTCTCGGGATTCCTCTCCCGTCCATGCCGGGGCCTCAGTCCTTGTGTGGAGTCGGGGCCGGAACCTGAGGATTCCTCTCCAGTGTTGCCATGGATCTTGGGGTGCTTCTGAGTCTCCCCAGGGGAGTCAGGCCTCGTCTCGAGTGGGGGCATGCACGTGCGCTTTCCTCCCGAGCTGCAGCAGTAGTGTCACGCTTCCTGTCACGTGGATCAAGGGATCTGTGGCTTTCCCTCGAGGCTGTCCCTCGAGGCTTTCCCACGAGGCTTTCCCACAGGGCTGTGCCACGTGCCACCTTGGTGGGAGTCGATCCTCGGCGTGAAAGACGAGCCGGTGAAGGGAAAAGAGGTTCCTCTGGAATGGACTGAGACATCTGGGGGACTCTTGGAATGGTGGCACGACCCTGGAGTTCCTCTCGCCGTTCCTGTTGAGAGGGCCTCCTCTTGAGATGCGACGGGAACGCCGGGAACTCTTTCCCGACGAAGCAGGGAAAGGATCCCTCATCTCGAGCTACGAGGCGGAAACGGGGCTCCTCTGGATGTGGGCGGGACCCTCGTGATTCCTCTCGAGTGGAGACGGCTAGGTCGGGGAACTTCTTGATTTGCACCAAGGGTGTGAAGGACCCTTTCGAAGTTCCAGAGGTGAGGTGTGATCAGCCTCGAGACGCCTCAGCGGAAATGGGCCTCATCTCGCCTGGAGGGGAGAACCTCCTGGATTTTCTCGAGTTGCGGCAGGTCTTCTCGAGTTACGACGGGGACCTCAGGGACCCGCTCTGGTGGCCTCAGGAAAGGCCAGTCCCCATGCGAGTTGCTAGGGGACCTCTCGGGATTCCTCTCCCGTCCATGCCGGGGCCTCAGTCCTTGTGTGGAGTCGGGGACGGAACCTGAGAATTCCTCTCCAGTGTTGCCATGGATCTTGGGGTGCTTCTGAGTCTCCCCAGGGGAGTCAGGCCTCGTCTCGAGTGGGGGCATGCACGTGCGCTTTCCTCCCGAGCTGCAGCAGTAGTGTCACGCTTCCTGTCACGTGGATCAAGGGATCTGTGGCTTTCCCTCGAGGCTGTCCCTCGAGGCTTTCCCACGAGGCTTTCCCACAGGGCTGTGCCACGTGCCACCTTGGTGGGAGTCGATCCTCGGCGTGAAAGACGAGCCGGTGAAGGGAAAAGAGGTTCCTCTGGAATGGACTGAGACATCTGGGGGACTCTTGGAATGGTGGCACGACCCTGGAGTTCCTCTCGCCGTTCCTGTTGAGAGGGCCTCCTCTTGAGATGCGACGGGAACGCCGGGAACTCTTTCCCGACGAAGCAGGGAAAGGATCCCTCATCTCGAGCTACGAGGAGGAAACGGGGCTCCTCTGGATGTGGGCGGGAGCCTCGTGATTCCTCTCGAGTGGAGACGGCTAGGTCGGGGAACTTCTTGATTTGCACCAAGCGTGTGAAGGACCCTTTCGAAGTTCCAGAGGTGAGGTGTGATCAGCCTCGAGACGCCTCAGCGGAAATGGGCCTCATCTCGCCTGGAGGGGAGAACCTCCTGGATTTTCTCGAGTTGCGGCAGGTCTTCTCGAGTTACGACGGGGACCTCAGGGACCCGCTCTGGTGGCCTCAGGAAAGGCCAGTCCCCATGCGAGTTGCTAGGGGACCTCTCGGGATTCCTCTCCCGTCCATGCCGGGGCCTCAGTCCTTGTGTGGAGTCGGGGCCGGAACCTGAGGATTCCTCTCCAGTGTTGCCATGGATCTTGGGGTGCTTCTGAGTCTCCCCAGGGGAGTCAGGCCTCGTCTCGAGTGGGGGCATGCACGTGCGCTTTCCTCCCGAGCTGCAGCAGTAGTGTCACGCTTCCTGTCACGTGGATCAAGGGATCTGTGGCTTTCCCTCGAGGCTGTCCCTCGAGGCTTTCCCACGAGGCTTTCCCACAGGGCTGTGCCACGTGCCACCTTGGTGGGAGTCGATCCTCGGCGTGAAAGACGAGCCGGTGAAGGGAAAAGAGGTTCCTCTGGAATGGACTGAGACATCTGGGGGACTCTTGGAATGGTGGCACGACCCTGGAGTTCCTCTCGCCGTTCCTGCTGAGAGGGCCTCCTCTTGAGATGCGACGGGAACGCCGGGAACTCTTTCCCGACGAAGCAGGGAAAGGATCCCTCATCTCGAGCTACGAGGCGGAAACGGGGCTCCTCTGGATGTGGGCGGGACCCTCGTGATTCCTCTCGAGTGGAGACGGGTATGTCGGGGAACTTCTTGATTTGCACCAAGGGTGTGAAGGACCCTTTCGAAGTTCCAGAGGTGAGGTGTGATCAGCCTCGAGACGCCTCAGCGGAAATGGGCCTCATCTCGCCTGGAGGGGAGAACCTCCTGGATTTTCTCGAGTTGCGGCAGGTCTTCTCGAGTTACGACGGGGACCTCAGGGACCCGCTCTGGTGACCTCAGGAAAGGCCAGTCCCCATGCGAGTTGCTAGGGGACCTCTCGGGATTCCTCTCCCGTCCATGCCGGGGCCTCAGTCCTTGTGTGGAGTTGGGGCCGGAACCTGAGGATTCCTCTCCAGTGTTGCCATGGATCTTGGGGTGCTTCTGAGTCTCCCCAGGGGAGTCAGGCCTCGTCTCGAGTGGGGGCATGCACGTGCGCTTTCCTCCCGAGCTGCAGCAGTAGTGTCACGCTTCCTGTCACGTGGATCAAGGGATCTGTGGCTTTCCCTCGAGGCTGTCCCTCGAGGCTTTCCCACGAGGCTTTCCCACAGGGCTGTGCCACGTGCCACCTTGGTGTGAGTCGATTCTCGGCGTGAAAGACGAGCCGGTGAAGGGAAAAGAGGTTCCTCTGGAATGGACTGAGACATCTGGGGGACTCTTGGAATGGTGGCACGACCCTGGAGTTCCTCTCGCCGTTCCTGTTGAGAGGGCCTCCTCTTGAGATGCGACGGGAACGCCGGGAACTCTTTCCCGACGAAGCAGGGAAAGGATCCCTCATCTCGAGCTCCGAGGCGGAAACGGGGCTCCTCTGGATGTGGGCGGGACCCTCGTGATTCCTCTCGAGTGGAGACGGGTATGTCGGGGAACTTCTTGATTTGCACCAAGGGTGTGAAGGACCCTTTCGAAGTTCCAGAGGTGAGGTGTGATCAGCCTCGAGACGCCTCAGCGGAAATGGGCCTCATCTCGCCTGGAGGGGAGAACCTCCTGGATTTTCTCGAGTTGCGGCAGGTCTTCTCGAGTTACGACGGGGACCTCAGGGACCCGCTCTGGTGGCCTCAGGAAAGGCCAGTCCCCATGCGAGTTGCTAGGGGACCTCTCGGGATTCCTCTCCCGTCCATGCCGGGGCCTCAGTCCTTGTGTGGAGTCGGGGCCGGAACCTGAGGATTCCTCTCCAGTGTTGCCATGGATCTTGGGGTGCTTCTGAGTCTCCCCAGGGGAGTCAGGCCTCGTCTCGAGTGGGGGCATGCACGTGCGCTTTCCTCCCGAGCTGCAGCAGTAGTGTCACGCTTCCTGTCACCTGGATCAAGGGATCTGTGGCTTTCCCTCGAGGCTGTCCCTCGAGGCTTTCCCACGAGGCTTTCCCACAGGGCTGTGCCACGTGCCACCTTGGTGGGAGTCGATCCTCGGCGTGAAAGACGAGCCGGTGAAGGGAAAAGAGGTTCCTCTGGAATGGACTGAGACATCTGGGGGACTCTTGGAATGGTGGCACGACCCTGGAGTTCCTCTCGCCGTTCCTGTTGAGAGGGCCTCCTCTTGAGATGCGACGGGAACGCCGGGAACTCTTTCCCGACGAAGCAGGGAAAGGATCCCTCATCTCGAGCTACGAGGCGGAAACGGGGCTCCTCTGGATGTGGGCGGGACCCTCGTGATTCCTCTCGAGTGGAGACGGCTAGGTCGGGGAACTTCTTGATTTGCACCAAGGGTGTGAAGGACCCTTTCGAAGTTCCAGAGGTGAGGTGTGATCAGCCTCGAGACGCCTCAGCGGAAATGGGCCTCATCTCGCCTGGAGGGGAGAACCTCCTGGATTTTCTCGAGTTGCGGCAGGTCTTCTCGAGTTACGACGGGGACCTCAGGGACCCGCTCTGGTGGCCTCAGGAAAGGCCAGTCCCCATGCGAGTTGCTAGGGGACCTCTCGGGATTCCTCTCCCGTCCATGCCGGGGCCTCAGTCCTTGTGTGGAGTCGGGGCCGGAACCTGAGGATTCCTCTCCAGTGTTGCCATGGATCTTGGGGTGCTTCTGAGTCTCCCCAGGGGAGTCAGGCCTCGTCTCGAGTGGGGGCATGCACGTGCGCTTTCCTCCCGAGCTGCAGCAGTAGTGTCACGCTTCCTGTCACCTGGATCAAGGGATCTGTGGCTTTCCCTCGAGGCTGTCCCTCGAGGCGTTCCCACGAGGCTTTCCCACAGGGCTGTGCCACGTGCCACCTTGGTGGGAGTCGATCCTCGGCGTGAAAGACGAGCCGGTGAAGGGAAAAGAGGTTCCTCTGGAATGGACTGAGACATCTGGGGGACTCTTGGAATGGTGGCACGACCCTGGAGTTCCTCTCGCCGTTCCTGTTGAGAGGGCCTCCTCTTGAGATGCGACGGGAACGCCGGGAACTCTTTCCCGACGAAGCAGGGAAAGGATCCCTCATCTCGAGCTACGAGGCGGAAACGGGGCTCCTCTGGATGTGGGCGGGACCCTCGTGATTCCTCTCGAGTGGAGACGGGTATGTCGGGGAACTTCTTGATTTGCACCAAGGGTGTGAAGGACCCTTTCGAAGTTCCAGAGGTGAGGTGTGATCAGCCTCGAGACGCCTCAGCGGAAATGGGC
>NW_026292337.1:0-20863 GCF_023091745.1 Budorcas taxicolor
CATTCAATCAATCATTCACACATTCGTTAAATGCACTTTAAACGAGGGGATAACAAAATAGGTTGCCTCTCAATCACATTAATTAGCAATAACACTTTAATAACACATTTTCACATTAACAATCAATAAACACTTTAATAACACATTTGGTAGATGACAAAGTAGGTCATGATACCGTTTAAGCAATATTTATACTCGTTAATAACTTTCAATGGCAAGTATACATGCATGCATTTATGTAAATCTTTGGTTATAGCATAAATTTATTTTACATGACATGTCCTTATTTAACTTACATATAAATAAAAATATTTTAACCATAATATCAAACACTTTTTCTTTCACTTAAGCCTTTATTTCCCTTTTACACTTGCACTATCTAGACTTTAATTCCATTAAGCAATCATTATTCATCTAACATTCATTTCACCTAAACATTCTCTCCCAACAAATACTTATTACCACCAAGCATTCAAACTACCTATGTCGAATCATTATTCATCTAGCATATAACCACTAATTCATCATCTTATAAAGCTATACAAATGCCCAATCTTTGCACAACCATTATATATACCAACTATAATACATTATAAGTGCAAAACTTGGCAAAACCAAGCTTAATACAAGTTTGAAAAGCTAAATACATCAAATACACATTTGCTCGAAAATCTGAAAAAATCACTAAAATCACTCTAAATTTCTCCTAAATTACACCTAAGCCATGAGATTAAGTTATATATATATATATATATATATATATATATATATATATATACAAATATTTAGGGAGCAATTTAAGCATTGAAATCTCAAAAAACTAACAAAACCCCTTTGTGAAAAAATTTTCTAGCAATCCAACATTTCATAAAACTCCAACAATTTTTGTCTTTAAGCTATGAAATCACTTATAAGGCTTATATACCTATAGTGTACACTTTATATTCAAGCTAAGAACACTCTTTTAAGCATTTTATCAAACACTTAATCTACATATTATACAACTATATCAGACAACAACACTCACATAAAATCTTCAACTTTTAACAACATTCTACACATATACCTCACATTTACTTCATAATAAACAAACTAGCATGTGAATTCATAGCCCAATTTAACATTTCATAACATAAACATAAGCTTACCACTTCCAAATCTACCTTAAATGCAAGAAATACATGAACCCCTCACGTTAAAATTGTAGAAAATGCAAAGTAGAGCAAGAATTTTGAGCCAAAATGCAAGATTTCATCATTTCTTCTTCTTCTTCTCTTTCTCCTCTTGCCCTAACTTTTCTCTCTCTCCCCTTTTCTTTCCTCTTTGGCCAACCCCTCTCTCTTCTCTTCCTTTTTTTTTATTTTGTTTGGTTATATATTTTTGTATAGCTTATGTAGAAGGTTCTAATTATGCCACTTTTAAATTGCTAACTTAAATTAACTTGTGTACTAGTTGTCTACTAAAATACTTTATTTTATGCTAAAAGACTACTAACATGTGCACAATTTCAATTAAGCTTGACCAATAAATCCAATCAGAGCTAAATAGATCATATCGAGACAAAAATAACGTCAAAGTTGCATTTTTGCGTCTTTGAGTCAGTTCTGATACATTTTGCTAAAACGATCATAACTTATATTAGAGAACTTCAATTCGCGAACCGTTTGAAGCATTAGAACTTTCCGTCCAATATACTTTACCACCTAACTCTTTTCCAATCGATACAGTTTTTATTCTGAAGTTGGCCCAAAACCGATTCGTGACTTCCGAGTAAAATTTAATTGAACTCGATATCCATTTTAAATGTCCCGCATCACTTTCGATACATTTTGATCACGTATTTAACTCGAATGCGTTAAAATGCTAATAGATAATTTCTTAATAATTTATCAATTTAACCCAATTCGCACCTGATAGGGGTATTATATCCTCCCCCTTTATAAGAATTTCGTCCTTGAAATTCACTCATTCTAAGGCAATTAGAACTTCAAACACCAATTGACATTCTCATCATATGATACATGATTTCTATCCCTAGAAGAATCAATACTTCCTATCAATAGGGTCTTCTAAATGCTGCAAATGTAACTCCAAATATAATCTCCCATCGAAGATAATCTCCAGTAATAATAATATTAATCCCGTTAACAACATTACAACAATATCTCTAATAGAACAAGTAGCCCATTTAAGAATCCAAAATCTTTACGGCTCATGGGGAATTACAATGAACAAAGACAAAGGTAAGACTTATATATCTATAGTGTACATTTTATATTCAAGCTAAGAACACTATTTTAAGCATTTTATCAAACACTTAATCTACATATTATACAACTATATCAAACAACAACACTCACATAAAGTCTCAAACTTTTAACAACATTCTACACATATACCTCACATTTACTTCATAATAAACACCTAGCATGTGAATTCGTAGTCCAATTTAACATTCATAACATAAATATAAGTTTACCATTTCCAAATCTACTTTAAATGCAAGAAATACATGAACCCCTCACCTTAAAATTGTAAAGAATGCAAAGTAGAGCAAGAATTTTGAGCCAAAATGCAAGATTTCATCATTTCTTCTTCTTCTTTTCTTTCTCCTCTTGCCCTAACTTTTCACTCTTACTCTCCCCCTTTTCTTTGCTCCTTGGCCGACCCCTCTCTCCTCTCATCCTTTTCTTTTATTTTGTTTGGTTATATTATTTTTGTAAAGCTTATGTACAAGGTTCTAATTATGTCACTTATTAAATTGCTAACTTAAATTAACTTGTATACTAATTGTCTACTAAAATACTCTATTTTATGCTAAAAGACTACTGACATGTGCACAATTTCAATTAAGCTTAACTAATAAATCCAATCATAGCTAAATAGATCACATCGAGACAAAAAAAGGTCAAAGTTGCATTTTTGCGTTTTAGAGACAGTTCTGATACATTTTGTTAAAACGATCATAACTTATGCTAGAGAACTTCAATTCGCGAACCATTTAAAGCGTTATAAACTAGACTCGTAGAGATTTTCATCCATATATAATGCACCACCTAACTCTTTCCCCAATTGATACAGTTTTTATTCTGAAATTAATCCAAAATCGATTTGTAACTTTCGACTAAAACTTATTTAATTGAATTCGTTATTTATTTTAAATGTCCCAACATCACTTTTAATACATTTGAATCACGTATTTAACTCAAATTCGTTAAAATGCTAATAGATAATTTCTTAATAATTTATCTCATTTCGCACTTAATAAGGATATTACATATACAATACATTTAAAAAAAAATATTGCCTACAAAAATCAATTTCGGATTTCTCGCATTGTTGGGTACTTGCAGCGTGTGCGAAGCCGCGTGTGTGGGTGTAGTAGTATGTAGTTTTTTATTTATTTGGTCAAACATCAACAATGTAATTGGAGGGAGAAAGGAAAAGACGAAAGGAATGAAAAGTCAACTCGAGAAGAAAAAAAACATGAAGGAAAGGAAAGCGATAATTAAAAAAAGGCAAAAGGGGAAAAGTGGGATTAAGAATTACCTTGAAAAAAAAAATTTGACATATGAAGGAAAATTAAATACTATATTGTAAGAGATCAAATAAGTGGAAGCAAATGTTAAATAAAAATGATGTAATGCTATCCTGAAATGATATTGGACTTAGAATCTTATCGAGTAAAATTATAATAGTGTTTGTGTCATATTATAAGTATAATTTGACAAGTAAAAGAGATATTGAATTTGTTATTTCGATGCAATTTAATATAAATATCGAAATAACAACAAAACACCATTTTATAGTTACTAAGAATCTTTTTAGTTTAAATTTCTATTTAAACTTGTGATATTAATTAAATCCAATATTATCATCATGCAGCTACAAGTTAGATTCATGTTTGCGTAATTAGCACTCTACTAAAGTTCTACGCTCGCGGTGTAAAAAGGTAAAAAGTGGGTACCAAACTCATGTATGTATATTATTTACACACATAAACAACAATGACAAAATATTATTTCATGCATTTGCTACACGTTACTGTGGTTCGACTACTAACAAAAGAAAAAGAAAAAAAAATGGTGGTTCGACAAATTGGTTCCACTATAATATGTGAACATGTCCTGTTCTGAGGAAATTTCCTATATGCTTTTATTGACTAACTCGATGTTTTACCACGTAGACTTTATTCACATGCTGGTCCGTGCACATGCACAAGTTGATCCTAATGTATGTTAAGAAAATATCGTAATAAAATTATTAAATTAGATATATACAATGTTAGTTGCAAATTATCCTTTCAAGAAAGTTAGAAAAGTATAAATTAAGAAGAGATCATAATAACAACTAGCATATTTGGAAACAACAATAGATTAAGCAAGATAATAAAATTTATATCAACATCAATGTAAAGCAAATAAAGCATGCATGAGAGAATAAATTTTTTTGACCAATATAAGGAATTCACTATAGATAAAAGAAAAATAAAATTAGAAATAGTACATTGAGCACCTCAAAAAAGAAATTGAAGGTACTTTAGCAAAATCTTATTGAAGAGGGTAAAAATTTGAGATCAACGTTAGTATAGCGAAAATATACACACTATAAGAAAACATGGCTCGAGCGACAAAAATGACGAGAGAAGTAGTTTCTGTCACCAAATGGAGATGGAGGGGGCTGAGAGGCGACGAAACCGTTGTGTTAAAAAATAATTAGGACTACATTAAAAAATAATGTAAACTGTGGAGACTATTTGTGAATTTTTTTCAAAATATTCAACCAATCGAGTTGAACATTAGGCTTAGAAGAAGTATGGGTCTCATATAGGTATAGATCTGACATTATTCAAGAACCTGACATTGAAAGTTAGGCCAGAATCTGACACTATTTGTGAACTATCCAGATTAATGTATGAATAATTTACTATCATTAGATTTCTTTCGAAGTATTATTTAATATGAGATAATTCAAATCCGTATTTATTATGCCAAAACCGAAATCCATAGGAATAGTATTTTCAAAGAGCTAGTTAATGAAACTTTGGTGACATTTGGGGCTAAATTTTCCTTTGACGAGTACAATTAATGGCTAACATAAGATGCATTAGCCACAAGTTTTAATATCAGCCAGCCACGTTAATATCATATAATTATTGACAAAAGGCTCAATATGATGTTCTAATATCAAATTTATTGGCCCAAAAGAATTAATATGTGTAATTAAAATGTCTTTCATTCAGGGATGGAGTCAGAAATTTAATGTTTGGGGGCCAAAAAAAAAAATTTGTACAATATTTTTTAAGTTAGTAGAAAAGAGACTCAATTTTTATAGTTAGTTTTTTTTTTTTTTTTTACAGTATTATTAAAGAAAATTTGATTATGGTTTCATATTACGATACTTTTAAAGATTTGGTAAGCAAAATAATTATTCCAATCATATTTTTTAATATCAATCGGTTTACATTTTAGATGTATCATAAGAAAATATTTTAATAATTGTATTAAAAAAAAAAAAAGACCTATATGATTCCGCTAACCAAACGCCCCTAAGGAGTACAATATTCAATTGATATTCAAATAATCGAAACCAATCTTGTAGCCCCATTACATTATCCATGCAAATTACAAATGCACTAAGTAGCTCAAAGTTATATATTTATGTAATAGGAAAAAAAAAGATCAAAACAAGCAGTAAAACTGGAAAAAATTAAAATATAATTGTAGTGATTTGAACCCACACCATCAACATACTGCTATTTGTATTTAACCACCAAACTACATATTTTTGAAAGCTTTTATAACTTTTTCGGTTTTCATTTGGGGGGCCAAATATGTTTTTTTATAAAAAAAATTCGTTCAATTTTTTTTTTTTTTGGAGGTTGGGGGGCTGCCCCCGTCCCCTCTCCTCCGCTTTCACCATTATGTGATACAGAATTGTGACCCTTAAGTGAAAATAGTGTTTAATCATATCTCGACGAAGAATCAAGATAATATTGGCTTACAAGCATGACTAGTATTACAAGTTTAATAATAATTGTTTTGGACCTAAAATCTACTCAAACAAAATAGTTGATATGAATTATTATTTAAACCAGCAATACCAACTAATAAACCACCGTTTACAATTCAATGCTATAGTTGACCGATAATAAGTTTGCATAAAAATCTCTAAACTGCGGCTTTGATCTGCCATTGGCATTTCCAAGCATTTGTTCATGGATAAGAATATTAACTAAAAATTGAATCTTCTTATTACCCAGAATTTCTCAAAAAATTAAAACGGGCCTCGAAAATTATTGATAACATATATCTATCTTCTCTTCAATATTGGAGTATTTTACATTATCATAACACAAAAGCGATTAAAGAAAAAAAAATCATCTGAATATCAACAAGCCAACCGTTGATTTCTAGATAAAACAACAAAACTTTCTGCTTGATTGCCAGTTTTCACATAACAGAGATAGTACATGTTTATCGTGTTAATTCTCCTAATGGCAAGATAGAACACAGCAAGCACGTTAACATCAGTTAGGAGCAAATCTACATATATAGTTGTACGGGTTGTAGCCCCCAATCTACTTCACATTTTTAGTCTATAAAACCAATTAGCCCCCACTAATTTAATCACCAAACTCACTAAATCCCGACTTAGCCTCCAATGGAAATAATTTTAGATCCGCCTCTGACACCAGCTGTGGCAGGCCTTTATATACCATGAACAATTCTGGAAAAATTACAGATGCTATAAATTACAACCATGCTGGAAGCCAACCAATTCTAGCAGCTCCCATCTTTGAAAGCACAACACTCGTACTATATTTGCAATGTATATAGATCAGAGGAGATCATGAGTTGCTAGCAGAACTTGCGCCTTTTCGCCATTGGAGCATCTTCTGAACTAAAAAATTTCTTCTTGTGGAACAACAATTTAAGTACAGGAGATACCTTTTTCCACCACTTCCTGGTCTTGCCACTGGAAGCAGCAAGAAAGCTTTGCAAGTTATTTGCAGCATTTGGTTTAACATGTGGCCCTGGACCATATCTGTCATTGTTTCCATCATCTTCAGTGTTCCAGTTCTGATAACATTGCCACTCTAAAAGAGAGCCCGGGGATGGTGGGAAATTCCATAGGAAACACCAAGACTGGCTACTGGTGTGATCTGAGTTGCCCATTATATGCATGCTGTAGTGATTTGAAGTACTTGCATCAGCCATAGAATGACTCTGTGAAATGGCAACTTGCGAAGATGTACCAAACCGGGTGCCCCGATTCTCATTTATCACACTTCTGTGGGAGTTCCATTCATTAGAGCAGTCTACCTTCACTGGTTCGGATGAAATGATTGCATGTCTTGAGATTGATTGCTTGAGAGAATTGTGATCAGGAAATTTCTTTACATCATTCTGGTGTTCAAATGCAGACACCACCAACTTGTGTCCAAGATCCTAATACCATTTCAATGAGAAAACAGAATGAGTTAGATTTGAACCCTACACTCTCCCGAGAAAAGAGAAAAAAACTAACAAAATGAATGAAAATCTGAAAGGAAAAAGAACTGATTCAACTGATGAATAAAGTAATGTCAAAAGACAAACACAATACTCTTTTCGCAGCAAAAGGCATACTGTTGGAACCGGACTTGGATCCTCTCATAACTTTATAAATAGTGGTGAACTATCCACATAGTTACAATGAAATGTTTTAAAATTTTACCACTATGGATCTCCTTCATTACTTTATATGTCATGAGAGGATCCAAATCCAGAAACAGTCACTCACCATTCCACGCCCCACCATCAACCCCGGAAGACAAAGAAAGTAGTATTTGAATAGGATGCAGACTTGGTTAGATCACCCTAGCAGTAAACGTGAAGGACTCTGTTGTGGACTTGTGCAAGTGCAATGTAAGTAATGTACAAACTTAAAGAATAATATTACTTTTTCATCGTGCGTTGAGAAAAGAAAACACTGTTCTTAGAATGATAACTTAATAAAAGTTGATAAAGAAGAAATATTTAAACAAAAGAATATCTTTTCTATAATCAGTCACTCTTATCTGTTTTACTTCTATCAATTGAAGTAGAAGCTGCAAGACATAGAGGAAAAGACTTTTGAATCAATAAACAATAGTGTGTTAAAGTGATATTGCACAAACTATGTGCTGTAATTAACCAGAATTTCCTACTCACTGGAGGATTTGCATTTTCTTAGTAAATCATTTACCTTTCCCGATGTGGAGATATCTTCAACAGGAACATACTGACCCTGCTGATAAAGCCCGATCAATTTGCCCACATTGTTAACCACATCGTCCTTTTGCTCCAAACTAGAGGAGTTCAAATGCCTCATTTCGTCAAGTTTACATGTCAGTGCATGATTAATGGTCTCTTCCCACTTTCTACTGGATTTGCTTTCTTCAAAAAACTGTCGATATATGCAAAGAGGTGACTTTTTAAGGTCAGATTATCAAAGAGATTAGACTCTTCATTTTTTGAAAAATACACGAGTAAAGTCGACTATTCTAATTTATCATCTTTGAACTACAAACTATACAAGGTCACTGATAACTATGTTATCTAAGATCAATGGACTAAATGTTGCCGATTTCAGTTTCTTCTGGTTTCTGGCATGGTCTCCTGATATCTAGAGCAAGGAACATATTTTGAAACAGAGGTATACATATTAAGTTCACTATAAGAATGGAAATTCAATCAGAATACATATATGGGCATCTTTTCCCAGCTGTACATAACGATGATTAATACAAACCCATTCTTAAAATAATATGAGCAGCAACAAGAAAACTAAAATTTTACTAAAGCAGGATCATCCGTGATCTGGACATCCGGATTACCATTTAATACACGTTCAAGCACAAGACATATAGGTATTTTATGGTCTGCAATAAGGTGATTATAACTGAACCATTTGTGAAATATATTATAATAAAACAAGAAAACTAAATCATTACTGAAGTGCATCTCAGAATTTTGAGAAAATTCACTTACGCAACTAATAATAACTCCCACCAAACATTGTCAACAATGTTGATGAACAATATCCATCAACTGATGTGGGGAATATACAGAAATAAATTTCCTTCATAAAAGGGGGTGACCTGTTGTCTTAGGTTCAGATCTTACCGAGCTTCCTCTATCGCCCCACTACCAGTGATGAAGAACGTAAGCAATAAAGCAAAATATGTAGAAATCAAACTCCAATGCGCATATGTGTTAAATTGCCATTGTAATCCTAAAGCCTAATTCAATGGTGCCAAAACCAAGCATAATTAGAAGGTAATATACTGAAAATTTATCTGTTCCAGTAAATGATGTCAGTGAAGTGAGCCCACCACTAAATGATTTGTTTATAATTGAATATACAAGAAGGCGCTAAAATCATACTTGTTGAAGCTTTTCACGGTTTCGATGGAATGTAGTTAAGAATTGCTCGACTGTTGTAATCTTTTCTTGACATAGAAGATCACAAAGACGACTTTTCTTGCCAATTCCTTTGAGTTTCCATACGTCATCCTTTAGATCTAGGACTCTGTGCTCCTTGTTAACTGCAAAACCCAAAAAAAAAAACGACTAACGATAGAAGAAAGAGGACATGTCGAAGTATCCTTCATATTGTTACTTGGAAAAACAGCTAAAACTCGTTATATACGTTCCTGTGTAACTCATCTGTTTATAGTTTAGCTGCAACAGAAAGACAGCAATTAAAAATCAACAGTAAACAGGATGCGATCTTCATCACTGTGTATAACAATATAATCACACAAAGAAAATTTACAGTCTGTCTGCTATAGAGAATAGTATGAAAATAAGCTGGCAGAGCAATGAGACCAAAGAATTTATAAAATTGAAGTATAACCAACATATAGTTAGAGATATATTATGAAGTCAGGAGACATTGTTACACAAACCAAACCAAACCAAACTAAGCCTTATCCCACTAGGTGGGTTGACTATATGGATCATCGGTTATATAGATCATGCAACGCCATTCGTTCCTGTCGAGAGCCATCTCCTCTATAAGCTCCATACACGCAAGGACTCGAACACTAGACAAAATTCTACACTATTGATGAAAGTTAAACCTGGGACTACTTCAATTTTGAGTGTTAGAGTTTCGAACATTAGCTTCAGATGTGAGGCCATGAACAACCATTTTCACGCTCGACACATGTTGAGTATGGCTGAAATCTTCACCGTTCCATTAATATGATAAGAGGCTACTTTATGTCTGCAATCTAAAGCAAATTATGCCGCTGTCGACACCAACACTCGTCCAGACATCTTTTCCAAATGAAGTCTTATCTCTGGTATGAATATATGATAAATCTTGTGGGTGTGCAAACTGTGATCATTGAAATTGCAAAATCAACTGGATTGATGCAGACAAGGATTGATCTAGAATTCTCTTCCAATGGGGCTTATAATATGGAATTTGACGATCAAACGAATAATATTTTCTTTACTAATTTATTTTTTAGGATAAAAATACTTATAAATTCTAAATATTTTAATGGGGGCTGTTGGGGGCCTACTAAGTCCACTCTTGGGATGCATCTATATGTGTTCTCTTAAAACTACCCTATGAAACTTTAGTGAGCTATACATGTTAAATTGATCTTTGCTGATACCATCCCATAAAATTTGTCCTCAAACATGGATGGACGAGATAGGAGTAAGGCCTAGCTCTAATATCACATTAGAATCATAAGTTCCATCCTAAAATCAGTGGAGTATGATTTTTCTATGTAGGACAATTGTAAATATCGAGTAACTCAAATCTTAATTAGGTAACCGATTGGCTAATTAAGAAAAACTGTTGTTGTTTTCTCTTTGATATCTTCTTTATTAGAAAAAAGAAAAAAGAAAAATTAAATGCCCTTTTTCAACTACAGCTAGCAAAATAGTGAAACCTTGACAGAAAAACTTTCCCAAATTGACTCTATAACCAATCTTAAGACCAAACAGGAACAGGCCTTGGGTTCAGAACCTGTTATTTGAGTTGAGTAATGAGAAGAGAGACATATGGAAACAGACAAGAAGAACATGTACCACCTTCTCTTTGGTGGTGGAAAAAGGAGAAAACTATTAACTGCTTAAGCATACACAGATCTTCTCTGAAACTGATAACATTTACAACGAATATAACAATCTTGACCCAGAATTAACTCAAAACTTTCGAAAAGCTCAAACTATGTTAGAGTTAGTAAGGCACACCAATTGTTTGTTGAACCCTAGACTGAATCAAACCCTGTCACGAAGAAAGCAGTGTGTTAGCTATTAAAGAAGATGTAGGATGGAGTAATGATGATAGGACATGAATCATATTGGCGTGAACCATCACACGGATTCTGATCCAACTACCCATGATATGATAAAATCATAAAAACACTTTCGATGATTGAACTTGACTTTTATATCCATACCTTTTACTGGAAAGCTATAGAATCGAAATAGCACAAGGAGCAAAACAAAAGGAGCTGAGGGATTGAGATATTTTCCCTTATTGCTAATATGTCATTTAGGGGCACATATCGTATGCAGCACTATTAAAGCTCCACAGACATGATTGTAAACCTGAAACCTCATGAATATAACAAGTCAATATGTGAAATCCTAACTAATAATTTAGTTGAATCAAAAGGGCAACCCGAGACATGAAACTCCCGCTATATGCGAGTCCGAGAAAGGATTGACCTAACTTTTGGTCTATTATACATTGATTTACCGTGCATTTTGCAAGAAACTATCTCCATGACTAGAACTCGTGATCAAAGCTCCCAGTATATGCAAGGTCCGAGAAGGATGGGATCTACTTTGAAGTTTATTATACATAGCTTTGCCTTGCATTTTGCAAGAAAGTATCTTCATGACTTGGACTCTGTGACTGAAGCTCCTGCTATGTGCAGGGTCAAATCCAAGGACTAGATCTGCTTTGGAGTCTATTGTACACAACCTTCTTTGCATTTTGTAAAACGCTATTTCAATTTTCAACGACTCGAATTTGAGATCTCTATATAAGTCACACGAAAACAACTTTACCGTTACACTAAGTGGCTTGAACTAAGATCAATATGTAGTTTTTGAATAATACTGAAAAGAAAGAAACCTGAAGCAGGAAGTACTCACTCATACGTTGATCTATGACAAAAAAGGGTTCTGTCTTTGCTTCCCTGATCCTTGTTCCATCATCAGATTGATCCACAATTCTGGCCCCTAACCTGTACTTGGTTTTTTGAAACCATTTTCTAGTGTGCTTGAACCAAACACCATCTACAGAGCCAACACCCTCTTCCAGATGAACATGTGGATTTGGATCTCCTTTAAGCAGTGATTTCCTTCTTCCCCAACACGAATTTTACTGCTGAAATCTTCATCATCTGTAAAATTGAAATTCCCGTCAAGTACAACAATTTCCAACTTTGCTGAAGCCTCAGGACAAGATCTGACAACCTCTCCAGTGACACCATCAATTAAAGCTACTTTCAAGGTCCCACGTTGTCCTTCAATAGGTAGGCCTGTATATACTGGACCGCGGATGTTGTCCGTGAACTTTAAACATCTTGATCGAGAACCATGTAATTCATTCCTAACAAGACATGCAAATAGCCATAAGTCAAACAACAACTAGTATTTTTGAGAAATTTTTCAAAACGTTAGTCGATTAATCCGGCTCTAACATGATTCCACCCCCATATGGTTATGTCACCGTAACATCCATCCGACTGACGTTCACCGAGTATAACAAGAAAAAACATCTCAAACACCAAGAATTAACGTAAACAACTTCGAAGTTGTTACCCAAGAGAGAAAATGAAATTCGAAATTGTTGAATTAATAGTTGAGTCGCATGTAACATATTAATTAGTATATTAACGGGATCTTTTAGCCATTAATCCATGGTAATATAGAGGCAAACCTGAGAGGGCACATTGACAAACTAAAATTTACCTGGATTAACAATATCCAAAGCATAGAGATAAATAAATATATATGCTAGGATATACACTCGTCTCACATAAAAAGTTATAAACTCTAACATCGTCATATAAGATTCGTCAGGAAAGAGATGAATTACACGTAGATAGACGTGTGTAATGGAGAAGTCTAGACCAAGTCCTGGTTCGGATTCCATGTGTTTAAATTTGTAATCCCAAGGCCAAGGCGATCTAACAGTGTGAAACACTGAGGAGATATCTTCCGGACGATCGACTCAGTTTCTGGCGCATGCCAGACACATCTGGCTCAATCGTTTGGAACGGCAATCGATCGAAAGCAAAATCCGAAAGAATGTTTAAACTCTGTACAAGCAGTATATAGTTACTTATAGTACTTAATGAACAGAAAAAAAAATTCTCACCTTCCCAAAGCAGAATAGTGACTTTGCTCATCATGTGGAGACTTGTTGCTTTCACAGGCAACGACGATTCTATTTTCAGAGGGGATATTGTCGGACATGGATTCAGGTGGTATACTTGTGGGCACTAAAATTGAAAGCATCTAAGTGAGCAAGTAAAATGCCTCGTGCATGGCGGCCTTATTTATAATTTCATGCGAACTTCGATTTTCGGCAGTTGATGGTTGTCAGTTGAGCTTAGTCGCTTCACTAAGTAGAAAAGCGCGTGGGCTTGCTTATAATATCTATCTATTCCAGCCGCCATTGATGTCTTAATGTAAAAATAAAAAACAATATATATATATATATATATATATATATATATATATATATTTGGTTAAATTGGGAACCAATAACGTTATAAGATAAGATTAAATAATTAATTTAATTTTATATGTTTTTTTTATGTACGATGTGCGAATTACGTGATTTTAAAAAAATAAATTTAACATAAATAAAATAATAAACTAATAATATCTCTTATATAAAACGTTTAAAATTAAAATATTAAAATAAGTAAACGTTTAAACTAATTAAACTATTTTATCTAAAAAAAAATATTGCCTACAAAAATGGATTCCGAATCTCTCGCATTGTTGGGTACGTGCAACGTGTGTGTATATTGCAAAGCCGCGTTGTTGGCTAGTTACGGGTGTGGGTGTGGGTGTGGGTGTGGGAGTGGGTGTGTAGTAGTATGTAGTGAATGTGTGGAAAAGTAAAATGGACGAGTGTGAAATTTGTAACAACTTTGAATAAAATATATAAATAATAAGGACTAAGTTAGGGATTAAATAAATTTTATGAAAAATAATAGGAATTAAATTAATTAGTTTTAAATAATAAAAACCTTTTTTAATTACTTTGTAAATATTATGAACCATTTTGAATCTTTTAAAATATTAAATATTAGCTTTAAAAAAAGTATAAATAATAAGGACTAAGTGTGAAATTTACCCAATGAAGAAGTATTAATGCATTGGCTTTCCTTTTTGCTTTTGCATGGTACTTGAAAGGGTAAATTTTACCCTTAATCCCTATTGTTTACTTTTTTTTAAAGTTGGTCTTTAATGTTCTAAAAAAATCATATTAGTTCTTAATATTTATAAAGTGATTCAAAATGTTCTCTATTGTTTAAAACTAGTCAATTTAGTCTCTATTATTTTTCATAAAATTTAATTTAGTCCCTAAATAGGAATCACGTACAGAGAATAAATCGAATTTTTAAGAAAACAATAGAGACTAAATTGAATTTTTTGAAAAATAATAAGAACCAAATTAATTAAGTTTGAATAATAAGGACCATTTTAAATAATTTTTATAAACATTATAGACCACTATGAATTTTTTAAAATATTAAAGACTAAATTAAAAAAGTATATAAACAATAGGGATTAAGTGTGAAATTTACCCTACCTAAAACTTAGAAAAAATGCAAACACACATCCACCATTTGCTTATACACGTTAATGTGGTTCGACTACTAACCAAAAAAAAAATGTAGTTCGACAAATTGGTTCCACCATAATGTTGGAACATGCCCTGTTCTGAGGAAGTGCTTTTGTTGACTAACTCGATGTTTTTCCCGTATACTTTATTGGTATACTAGTTAAGGTTGGTTTGTGCATATACACAAGTTGAGTCTAATGTACATTAAAAAAATATCAGAAATAAAATTATTAAATTAGATATATACGATGTTGGTTGCAAATTATCCTTTCAAAGTTAGAAAAGTATAAATTAAGAAGAGATCATAACAACAACTAGCATATTTGGAAACAACAACAGATTAAGCGAGATAATAAAATTTATATCAATAACAATGTAAAGCAAATGAAGCATGCATGACCGAATAAAATTCTTTTACCAATATAAGGAATTTACTATAGATAAAAGAAAGATAAAAATTAAAAATAGTACCTTGAGCACCTCAAGAAAGAAATCGAAGGTACTTTAACAAAATCCTATTGAAGAGGGTAAAAGTTTGAGATCAATGTTAGTACAAAGAAAATATTTATTTTGTTGAGTACAATTAATGGCTAAACATAAGATGCATTAGCCGCAAGTTTTAATATCAGCCAGTTAATAATTATTCACAAAAAGTTTAATATGATGTTTTAATATCAAGTTCACTGACCGAAAATAGTTAATATGTGTAATTACAATGTCTTTCACCATTGTATAAAATTTTATTGGCTCTCACTTTGTCATGCCTCAGATCCAGAATTGTAGCCCTTAAGTGAGACTAGTGTTTAATTATATATCTAACGCAGAATCAAGAGAAAATTGGCCCTCAAACATAACTAATATTACAGCTTTAATAATAATTATTTTGGACCTACAATCCACTTAAATAAATAATTAAACCAACAATACCAATTTATAAACCACCGTTTACAATTCACTGCTATAGTTGGCCGATAATAAGTTTGCATAAAAATCTTTGAACTGCTGCTTTGATATGCCATTGGCATTTCCAAACATCTGTTCATGGATAAGAGTGTAACTACAAAACTGAATTTTTTTATTACCCAGAATTTCTCAAAAAAGAAAACGGGCCTTGAAAATTATTGAGAACATATATCTATCTTTTATTCAATATTGAAGTATTTTACATTGCCATAATACAAAAGCAAATAAACAAAAAATCATCTGAATATCAACAAGCCAAGCCTTGATTTCTGGATAAACAACTTGCCAATTTCTGCTTGATTTGCCACATTTGACATAATAGAAATATTACGTGTTTCTCGTATTAATCCCCAACTTAACCTACACTAGTAATAATTCTAAATCTGCCTTTGCCACTAGCTGTGCCAGGCATTTATATACTATGAACAATTCTGAAAAATTTACACATGTTATAAATTCTAACCGTGATGTAAGCCAACCAGTTCTAAAAACACATATAAAAATAAAAAACATGGCTCAATTATTCCCAAATATTTGTTTATTTTGATATTTTAGTCCCAAACGTTTCAAATTGGATATTTTAGTCCCAAACATTTCACATAAGGGACACAGTTAGTCAATTAACTCAGTTCTGTTAAAATTGTTCCGTTAAGGTCACATGGTTCCCAACAGGCGCGTTAAAAAAGAAAAACGTACAAGGTTAAATTGGAGACCGGGTGAGGTTATAAAAAAAGAGAATGAGTTATAAGTTAAATGACTAATTTCATCTTATATGTTTTTTTTTTTTTTTACTCACTACGTGCGAATCACGAGACCTTAACAGAACAAATTTAATAGAAATAAGGTAATAAATTAATGATGTCCCTTATGTAAAATGTTTGAGATTAAAATATCTGATTTGAAATATTTAAGACTAAAATATTAAAATAAACAAACATTTTAAACTAATTGAACCATTTTATAAAATAAAAAAATATTGCCTACAAAAATCGATTCCGAATCTCTTGCATTGTTGGGTACGTGCAACGTGTGTGTATATTGCGAAGCCGCGTTGTTGGCTAGTTACGGGTGTGTGGGTGTAGTAGTTCGTAGTGAATGTGTGGAAAAGTAAAATGGATGAGTTACGAGTGTGTGGGTGTAGTAGTATGTAGTCAATGTAATTAGACGGAGAAAGGAAAACGAAAGGGAAAGAAGAAAGGACTGAAACCCCAAGGGGTAGATCAACGGCAAAGTCGCTGATGGGGTCTCATGTTGGTGTAGATTCGAAACTCGTTGTTAGTATGAATCACTTTTTTAACTTATGTTTGTGATTAAATTCTTAATTGAACCAGTATATGTTTTGAGGTGAACTGTTGTACTTTTGGATTTTAGTTCACATCTAGTCGTTAAGTCAGGCAAGGTAAGCCAAGCATGACCTATCAATAGACCAAAGGTCTCAATGCAGTGGTGCCTAATCTTGGTCAATATTTCGTGAATTGATTGATATGAGGATCTTTCCTAGATTACCAAAAAAAAAAAACAAAAAAAAAAGAAGAAGAAAGGACTGAAAAGTCAACTCAAGAAGGAAAAAAAATGAACGAAGAGAACATATTGAAATTTGAAGGAAAGGAAAGAGATAATAAGAAAAAGGCAAAAGGGAAAAGTGGGATTAAGAATAACCTTGAAAAAAAAAAATTGACACAAAGAAGGAGAATTAAATACTATATTATAAGAGATCAAATCAAGTGGAAGCAAATGTTAAATAAAAATGATGTAATGCTTTCCAAATGATATTGGATCTAGAATCTTATCGGGTAAAATTATAATAGTATTTGTGTCATATTGTAAGTATAATTTGAAAGTAAAAAGAGATAGTGAATTTGCTATTTCAATGCAATTTGATAGAAATACTGAAATAAAAAACAAAACACCATTTTATATATATAGTTACTAAGAATCTTTTTGGTTTAATTCTCCATTTAAACCCGTGACATTAATGAAATCCAATATTATCATCATGCAGCCACAAGTTAGCCTCATATTTGCGTAATTAGCACTCTACCTAAGTTCTACACTCTCGGTGTTATCATGACAAAGGTAAAAGGTAGATATCAAGGTTTTGGTTTAGTGATAAAGTTAATCGCTTATCAATTTCTACTAGTTACATATATGTTGTATGGTCATATGTCTCTCTTGAATAAATAATAATAATAAAAAAAAATTGGGTACCAAAACCCAAGTCATGTATGTATATTACGGCTTTTGAGTAATTATGAATGGGTAAATTTCACACTTAGTCCCTATTATTTACATATTTTTTCAATGTTGTCATTAATGTTTTAAAAGATTCAAAGTAGTCCCTAATATTTACAAAAGTTATTCAAAATGGTCCCCTATTGTTCAAACTTAGCCAATTTGATCTTTATTATTTTTCAAAACTTCAATTTAGTCTCTATTATTTTCTAAAAAAAATTAATTCAATCGCTGCACTTGACCCCTATTTGGGGACTAAATTAAATTTTATGAAAAATAATAGGAATTAAATTGGCTAGTTTTTGAATCACGTACAGGGACTGAATTGAATTTTTTAAGGAAACAATAAGGATTAAATTGAATTTTTTGAAAAATAATAAAGACTAAATTAGCTAAGTTTGAACAATAAATACCATTTTGAATAATTTTTATAAATATTAAAGATCATTATGAATTTTATAAAACATTAAAGATTATATTGAAAAAACATGTAAATAATAGGAATTAAGTGTGAAATTTACCCAAACTAAAACTTAGAAAAAATGCAAACACACGTCCACCACTTGTTTATACACGTTAATGTGGTTCGACTTATAACCCAAAAAAAGAAAAATGTGGTTCGACAAATTGGTTCCACCATAATGTGTGAACATGCCCTGTTCCGAGGATGTGCTTTTGTTGACTAACTCGATGTTTTCCCCATAGACTTCATTGGTATACTAGTTAAGGATGGTTGGTGCATATACACAAGTTGAGCCTAATGTATATTAAAAAATATTAGAAATAAAATTATTAAATTAGATATATACGATATTGGTTGCAAATTATCCTTTCAAAGTTAAAAAAAGTATAAATTAAGAAAAGATCATAATAACAACTAGCATATTTGGAAACAACAACAGATTAAGCGAGATAATAAAATTTATATCAATAACAATGTAAAGCAAATGAAGCATGCATGACCGAATAAAATTCTTTTACCAATATAAGGAATTCACTATAGATAAAGAAGAATAAAAATAGAAATGGTACCTTGAACACCTCAAAAAAGAAATCGAAGGTACTTTAACAAAATCTTATTTGATATGGATAAGACCCCTAGGGATTATGATAATTACAGAGTGACCTCTTGGAGGGGTCGAAGAGGTCAAAAGGAGAACTTTAGGGACCTCGGACGGGGGTCGAGAAAATCCGACCCCAGGTTGATTGCACTCAGGGTTCAGACGTGGCATGGTGAGAACCCCTAAGGGGTCGGACGTGGCGTTGAAGCATCTGAGGCTCTTGTTTTGAGACCTCGAACCGGGTGGAGGTTGCATGCAACAGTGTTTCGCAATATCAGGGCGCGTTTAGCAGTTATAATCGGTTATTGTCTATTGATAAACATGGATGGTGGTTGCATGCAGTTATTTTCCCTACTAACTCTCCACTACTCCAGCATTCCCCACCTATTCAGTTGAGAACATGCCTATAAATACCAAAAGACTCATCAGGGAAAAGGTAATTGCACTTTGAATAGTCCCACCTATATACTTTGTCTATTTTTTCCTCCAGAAAGGCACCAAGCTGACTTAACCATCAAAGTGCTAACACGAGCACGACTTGCCAAGCCCTCCTTATTTTGCAGACATCCAGCAGTGCATGAAGGCCATTCTCGTCTCAACATTTTTCTACCTTAACAAGTTGGCGCCCACCGTGGGGCCGATTCTAAGTTCCCCACTGAGTTTTCATAAGATTGCACCATAGTTACTACTAGGAGTCGAAGTGTAGCAAGCGTACATGAAGAAGAGGTTATGGAATAGCCCAATATGCAGTTCTGTCCAAAGGAGACCTCTAACCCTAGGTAAGTTGATCCACCGCCGCCAGGGGTGGAAATACCAGTAGGAAACCGCCCACCATACACAAACCCATACACTAACCCATACACAAATTCGTACCTAAACTATTCGCCAACATATTCTCAAAACTATCCACAAGGGCCTGCGTGGTATACAGGGTGGCAATATCCTACCGCCCCAACACCAGTCCCGCAAACTAACCCGCCAGCAGATTTAGGGTATATTCTACGAACTCTGGAGTAATTGAAAGAATCCATTCATAACCCAACACCTCAACCAGCACCACACCACTCAGAAAACCAACCCCATCAAACACCTCAGCAAAATCCCTCACGCCAAAAAACCCAATCAACCAAAAATATAACAAACCCAAGAGAGTCTGGACAGTAGATTCACACCAGGGAGCAACGTGGAGAAACGGTGAACTCCACGGGGTCATCTTAGGGCTCAAATACAGCAGTGCGAGGCCCGTCACAAAGCGTCCGTAGATGAGGTACAACTTGTACTGCCTCAGTTGCATGAACTTTCAGAGGCCCAAACCCATTCAATCGTGCCACCAACGAAGTTTCGAAGCCCGCTTAATACAAATTGCCTTATTTATCTACCTATGATGGGCATGGTGACCCTAAGGATCATCTGGCGATTTTCAGGCACAAAATGAAGTTCATGGAGTTACCAGAGGCCTGGGTGTGCAAGGCTTTTGCTGGAACTTTGGTGGAAGTAGCCAGGGTGTGGTATGATGAATTGAAGGAAGGCTCAGTCGGATCTTATGCGCAGCTAGCGGAGTTGTTTGTTGGAAGATTTTCCTTGGCCGTCAGGCCGACCCGTCACACTACCTCTTTGCTCGGTTTAAAGCAGAGAAAGGGGGAAACTCTTCGTCAGTATGCAACTCACTTTAATGAGGCTACCCTCTAGTGTACGCAATTTGACCAGAGGTTCGTAATACAAGCATTCACGAAGGGAGTAAC
>NW_026292338.1:0-20836 GCF_023091745.1 Budorcas taxicolor
TTGTTTTCGATGGTGCTGGCTAGTGGTATTATTGCCAGGATGATGAGGTGATGGATGCTAATTGTCCGATGGTGATGTAGGGGTGTTCAACCGGTTGTCCTCCGATTCATGTAAGTGTTAATAGGTCTGCTATTAAAAGTCAGAATATGCATTGGCTGATTGGTCGGAACATTATGCTTCGTTGTTTGGATGTGTGGAGGAAGGGTACGAGTGTTAAGATCAAGATGGAAAGGACTAAGGCTAGGACTCCTCCCAGTTTATTGGGGATTGATCGTAGGATTGCGTATGCAAATAGGAAATACCATTCTGGCTTAATGTGGGAGGGTGTACTGAGTGGGTTTGCTGGAGTATAATTATCCGGGTCTCCGAGTAGGTCGGGAGTGAATAGTACTAGTGATATGAGGATGAGGATTAATAGTATGATGCCTAGGATGTCCTTGATGGTGTAATAAGGGTGAAATGGAATTTTGTCTGTGTCTGATGGAATTCCTGTGGGGTTGTTGGATCCTGTTTCGTGGAGGAAAATTAAGTGGATTATGGTGAGAGCTACAATGATAAATGGGAGGATGAAGTGGAAAGCGAAGAATCGGGTGAGGGTGGCTTTGTCTACTGAAAATCCCCCTCAGATTCATTCAACTAGGTTGGTGCCAATGTATGGGATTGCCGAGAGGAGGTTGGTAATGACTGTTGCTCCTCAGAATGATATCTGTCCTCATGGTAGGACATAGCCTATGAATGCTGTGGCTATTGTTGTAAATAGGAGAATTACTCCGATGTTTCATGTTTCTAAGAAGGTATATGATCCGTAATATAGGCCTCGTCCTACATGCATAAATAGGCAGATAAAAAATATTGATGCTCCGTTTGCGTGCATATATCGGATGATTCAGCCATAGTTTACGTCTCGACAAATGTGGGTTACAGAGGAGAATGCTATTGTTGTATCGGATGTGTAGTGTATTGCTAGGAATAGGCCTGTTAAGATTTGTAGAGCTAAGCAAGTGCCTAGGAGGGATCCAAAGTTTCATCATGATGAGATGTTTGATGGAGTTGGGAGGTCAATGAGTGCGTTGTTTACGATTTTTATTAGTGGGTGAGTTTTTCGGATGTTGATCATTAGTGTTCTTGTAGTTGAATAACAACGATGGTTTTTCATATCATTAGTCATGGTTAGATTCCATGCAGGAATAATGATTATGTACATTGTATTTATTTTAAGTGTAATTTTTGTGATGGGCTTTGTAGGGTTTTCTTCAAAACCTTCGCCTATTTATGGGGGGTTGGGATTGATTGTGAGTGGTGGGGTTGGGTGTGGTATTGTGTTAAATTATGGTGGTTCTTTTTTAGGTTTAATGGTTTTTTTAGTTTATTTAGGGGGTATAATGGTGGTTTTTGGTTATACGACAGCTATGGCTACTGAGCAGTATCCTGAGGTTTGGGTTTCTAATAAGGTTGTTTTAGGAACGTTTATTACTGGTTTGTTGATGGAGTTTTTTATAATTTACTATGTGTTGAAGGATAAGGAGGTGGAGATTGTGTTTAAGTTTAATGGTATGGGGGATTGGGTAATTTATGATACAGGGGATTCTGGGTTTTTTAGTGAGGAGGCCATGGGGATTGCTGCTTTGTACAGCTATGGTACTTGATTAGTTATTGTTACTGGTTGATCTTTATTAATTGGTGTATGTGGTGATTATAGAGATTACTCGTGGAAATTAAGTAGAATTGTGCTAGTGAAAATCGTAATTAGGAAGGAAAGGAAATATAATTTAATTAAGCCTTTTTGGTTTGTGATTATGATAGATGTTTTTATTTGGGTTAGTGAGATGGTTTTTGGTATAATGGTTTCTAGTCAGGTTAGGTCTAGAAGGGAGGATGCTGATTTTTGGCTTATTGTTAGATTTATATAGGGGGTTAAGCGGTGTATGACTGTGGGATAATATCCTAGTAGGTTAGAAAATTTGAATATGTTTGATGGGTAATTGAACTTTAAGTAGTGGGTTATGTTGTTAATTTCTAGTGCTAGAATAAAGCCTAGGATTGTAATTGTTAGGGCGGTGATTTTTAGGTAGTAGGGTATAGTTGTTTGGGGAATGGTTGTTGGGGGGATGTTGTTAGAAATGATGAATCCTGCGAAAAGACTTCCGATTAGTAAGCGTTTAATTGAGTTAATTAGGAATGGGTTGTTTTCATTAATAGAAATAAGGGTTGGGAATCGGGGTTGTCCTAGGAGTGTGAAGAAAATAATACGGGTACTGTAGATAGCTGTGAAGGAGATGGCGATTAGTGTTATTAAGAGGGCTCAGGCGTTGGTATATGACGTGTTGGCGGATTCAATAATTAGATCTTTGGAGTAGAATCCGGTGAGGAAAGGTATTCCTGTTAGTGCAAGGCTGCCAATAATAAGGGCTGTTGCGGTGAATGGTATGGCTTTAAATAGGCCTCCTATTTTTCGAATATCTTGTTCGTTATTTAGATTGTGGATGATGGAGCCGGAGCATAGAAATAATATGGCTTTGAAGAAAGCGTGGGTGCAGATGTGAAGAAGTGCTAGGTGAGGCTGGTTAATTCCAATTGTTACTATCATAAGGCCGAGTTGGCTGGATGTAGAGAAGGCGATGATTTTTTTAATGTCATTTTGGGTGAGGGCACATATTGCTGTAAATAGTGTGGTAATGGCTCCTAGGCATAGTATAGTAGATTGGATGAGTTTATTGTTTTCTGTTAATGGATAAAAGCGGATTAGTAAGAAAATACCTGCTACTACTATTGTACTTGAGTGGAGTAATGCTGAGACAGGTGTCGGACCCTCTATTGCGGAGGGTAATCATGGGTGCAGGCTAAATTGTGCGGATTTTCCGGTTGCGGCTAGAATTAGTCCTATTAGAGGTAGATTTGAGTTCTCTGGTTTTAGTAAGAAGATTTGTTGAAGGTCTCAAGTGTTGAGGTTAATTAGGAATCATGCTATTGCTAGGATAAATCCGATGTCGCCAATGCGGTTATATAGGATTGCTTGTAGAGCTGCTGTGTTTGCGTCTGCTCGTCCGTATCACCATCCAATTAGTAGAAATGATATAATTCCGACTCCTTCTCAGCCAATGAATAGTTGAAAGATGTTATTTGCAGTGACGAGGATGAGTATTGTGATAAGAAATAAGAGTAAGTACTTAAAAAATTGGTTGATGTTGGGGTCGGAATGTATGTATCATATTGAGAATTCTATGATGGATCATGTGACGAATAGTGATACTGGGATAAATATTGTCGAGAAGTAATCTATTTTGAAGCTGAGAGATAGTTTGAGGGTTTGGATGGTTAGTCAGTGTCAGTTTGAAATAATTATTTCTTGTCCTGTATGAATAAATATTATAGTGGGAATTATACTAGTGATAAAGGCGTATGAAATGGTTGTTTTTACGTAAAGTGGGTAATTGGTGAATTTGTGGGTGCTAAGACTAGTTGTCATGATGGGTACGGTTAGTAGGATTAGGGTAGTTAGTGTGAGGGATGGGAACAGGTTTATTACTTTTATTTGGAGTTGCACCAATTTTTTGGTTCCTAAGACCAATGGATAACTGCTATCCTTTAAAAGTTTGAAAAAGCCATGTTGTCAGGCATGGGAGCATAGAATTAGCAGTTCTTGCATACTTTTTCGGTAAATAAGAAGGTGATAGGCTTCTATTGTTAGATTCACAATCTAATGTTTTTTTAAACTATATTTACAGTATAGGGGTCCTAGGATAATTTTTGGGTTTAGGGATAGAAGCAGTAGTGGTAGTATGTGTAGTGATATGAGTGCATTTTCTCGTGTGAAGGAAGGTGAAATGTTATTGATATGATGAGTGTATTTGCCCCGTTGTGTTGTGATTAGTATATAGAGGGTGTAGAGAGTAGTGATTACTATGTTAAGTCCTATTAGAATAATTGTGATATTAGATCATGAAAAAGTCGATATTACTACAAATAGTTCTCCGATTAGGTTGATTGTTGGGGGTAGAGCCAGGTTGGTTAGACTTGCTAGGAGTCATCAGGTGGCTATTAGTGGAAGAAGTGTTTGTAGGCCGCGGGCTAAGATTATTGTACGGCTGTCTGTGAATTCGTTCGTAGTTAGAATTTGCTAGGCAGAAAAGTATAGAGGATGTAAGGCCGTGGGCAATTATCAGGGCGGTGGCTCCTATGTAGCTTCAGGGTGTTTGGATTAGGATTGGACAAGTGCCATGTGGCTAATAGAGGAGTACGCGATGAGTGATTTCTGACGAAGGCAAATTGAGCTGGTTATGATTATGCCTCATAGTGATAGCATGATGAATGGGTATGCTATAAAGTCGGTGATTGGATCTAGGAGAAGCGTAATTCGTAACATGCCGTATCCTCCTAGTTTTAGTAGGATTGCTGCAAGAACTATGGAGCCTGCAATTGGGGCTTCTACGTGGGCTTTGGGTAGTCAGAGATGAAGTCCGTATAGTGGTATTTTTACTATAAAGGCTATTATGCATGCTAGTCACATGAAGGTGTTGGATCAGGAGCTGGGTATTGGTTGTACTCAGTATTGTAGAATTAGGAAGTTTAGGGATCCTATTGTGTTTTGAATATAGATTAGTGCAACTAGTAAGGGTAGGGATCCTGCTAGTGTATAAAACAAGAAGTAGAGACCGGCATTTAGGCGTTCTGTTTGGTTCCCTCATCGGGTAATAATAATGAGTGTGGGAACTAGTGTTGCTTCAAATATAATATAAAAGAGAATTAGTTCTGTAGCAGAGAATGTCATAATTAGAAATAGTTGTAATAGGATTAGTATTGAGATGAAGAATTTTTTTCGGGCTGGGTTTTCTTTTGATAGGTGATGCTGGCTAGCTATAAGTATTAAGGGGAGGAGTCATATGGTTAGAATAAGTAGTGGTGTAGATAAGGAGTCGGAGAAGAAAGTTAATGAGAAGTTGAGGCTGTTATCGCCAAATTGGTTTATAAGGAGTAGGCTTGTAAGGCTAATTAGTAAGCTGTGGAGTGTGGAGTTAATTCAGATTATGTTATTTTTTGATAGCCAGGTTAGGGGTATAAGTATTATTGTGGAAATAATGTATTTTAGCATTGTAGCAGATTAAGGTTTTGTACGTAGTCGGTGCCGTATGTGTTTGATACCATTACTAGCAAGGATAGGCCTAGTGCTGCTTCGCAGGCTGCGAAAACTAGTAGAATAATGGGTATTATACTGGCTAAAGTGAAGTGTGAGTTTAGGATTATTAGGGTAGCTATAACGAATAAGGACAATATTATTCCTTCCAGGCATAGGAGGGAGGATATTAGGTGAGATCGATACATTAGTAATCCCGTGAGAGATACTATGAATGCTATTATAATATTTATGTATACGAGGGACATTTGGTACTTATGAGTTTGATCATAATCTAATGAGTCGAAATCATTTATTTTGGTTTAAACTAAGTACCATATTCGGTCCATTCTAATCCTTTTTGGGTTCATTCATAGGCTAGGCTTGTGGCTAGTAGGAAAATTAGGAGAAGGGATATAGTAAGCATTGTGTTAAGGTTAGTTGTTTGTGAGGCCCATGGTAGTGGTAGAAGTAGTGCAATTTCTAGATCGAAGAGGAGGAATGTGATAGCTACTAGAAAGAATTTTATGGAGAAAGGAAGGCGAGCAGATCCTATGGGGTCGAATCCACATTCGTATGGGCTTGTTTTTTCTGAGTATACGTTTAGTTGGGGGAGTCAGAATGCGATGGTCACGAGCAATGTAGCTAGTGTAAAGTTAGTTAGGAGGGTAATTATAAGGTTTATTGTTCTTTTTCGGGTTAGGCCGAAGCTAACTGATTGGAAGTCAGTTGTACTAATTAATACTAAAAGAACATGAGCCTCATCAGTAGATGGAAACATAGAGGAAAAGTCATACTACGTCTACGAAGTGTCAATATCAGGCAGCGGCTTCGAAGCCGAAATGGTGATTGGAGGTAAAGTGAAATTTTAGTTGGCGGAGGAAGCAGACAATTAAGAAAGTAGATCCAATAATGACATGGAGGCCGTGGAATCCTGTAGCTACGAAGAAAGTTGAGCCGTAAACTCCGTCTGAGATTGTAAAGGGAGCTTCATAGTATTCTGATGCTTGTAGAAGTGTAAAGTATACGCCTAACGTAATGGTGATGAATAAGGCTTGTAGCATGTGGTTACGGTTCCCTTCTATGAGGCTGTGGTGGGCTCAGGTAATGGAGACTCCTGAGGCTAGAAGGACAGAGGTGTTGAGTAGTGGGACTTCTAAGGGGTTAAGTGGGTGAATGCCTGTTGGGGGTCAGCAGCTGCCTAATTCGGGTGTAGGAGCAAGGCTTGAGTGATAGAAGGCTCAGAAGAAGCCAGTGAAGAATAGGACTTCGGAGACGATGAAGAGGATTATTCCGTAGCGAAGGCTTTTTTGGACAGCAGGAGTATGGTGGCCTTGAAAGGTACTTTCTCGGATTACATCTCGTCATCATTGGTATATTGTAAGTATGTTTGTTGTTAGGCCTAGGGTCAGTAGAGCTGTTGAATTGAAGTGAAATCACATGATGAGGCCAGATGTTATTAGGAGGGCAGATAGTGCTCCTGTGAGGGGTCAGGGACTTGGGTTTACTATGTGATAGGCGTGGGTTTGGTGTGTCATTATGTATTGTCGTGCAGATATAAGCTAACTAGGAGGGTGAATACGTAGGCTTGAACTATAGCTACTGCGAATTCGAGGATTGTTAGTAGAGCTAAAATAGTAAATGTAATAAGTGCTGTTGTGGTATTGATATTTAATAATGCAAGGGTAGCTCCTCCGATTAAGTGAATTAATAAGTGCCCTGCTGTGATGTTGGCTGTTAATCGTACGGCAAGGGCTACTGGTTGGATGAAGAGGCTGATGGTTTCGATAATTACCAGTATTGGGATTAGTGGGGTAGGTGTTCCTTGTGGTAGGAAGTGGGCGAGTGATGCTTTGGTTTTGTTGCGGAAGCCTGTAACTACGGCCCCTGCTCATAGGGGAATAGCCATGCCTAAATTTATTGATAGTTGTGTGGTTGGTGTAAATGAATGGGGTAATAAGCCTAATAAATTTGTAGACCCAATAAATAGAATTAGGGACATTAATATCAATGTTCATGTTTGTCCTTTGGTGTTGTGAGTGCTTATTATTTGTTTTGACATGAGTTGAAGTGCTCATTGTTGGAGGGAGATAAGGCGGTTATTAATTAGTCGGTTTGATGTAGGAAATAGTAAGCTAGGGAATATAATGACGAGAGTAACAAGGGGGAGGCCTAGAATTACAGGGGTAATGAAAGAGGTAAATAGATTTTCGTTCATTTTGTTTCTCAAGGGGCGTCTTGTTTTGGCGTTTTTGTTGTTATTAATTTTGGGTTATAGTAGAAATCGTGTTTTGAGATTTTTAATTGGAGAACAATAAAGAGGACTAAAAATATTGATAGAATTGTCGTGAGTCACGTTGATGTGTCTAGTTGTGGCATGTCATCAAGGAGAGTGTTGTGCTCTCGGTCTTTAACTTAAAAGGTTAATGCTGGCATAGCTTCTTGATGACTTATAACATTGATGCAGATCACTTTTCAAAATATTCTAATGGGACTAGTTCGAGAACGATTGGTATGAAACTATGATTTGATCCGCAGATTTCTGAGCATTGGCCGTAAAATAGGCCTGGACGAGTTGATATGAGGGTTGTTTGATTTAAACGGCCTGGAATTGCGTCTGTTTTTAGTCCTAGAGAGGGAACTGCTCATGAGTGTAAAACGTCTTCGGAGGAGATTAGTATTCGAATTGTTATTTCTATAGGTAATACAGCTCGGTTATCTACTTCTAGTAATCGTAGTTCTCCAGGTTTCAATTCTGATGTTGGAATTATATAGGAGTCGAAGCTTAAGTCTTCATAGTCTGTGTACTCATAACTTCAGTATCATTGATGTCCTATGGTCTTTACTGTGAGAGATGGGTTGTTGATTTCGTCTATTATGTATAGAATTCGTAGGGATGGGAGAGCAATTATAATCAGAATAATGGCTGGTAGAATGGTTCAGATTGTTTCTACTTCTTGTGCGTCTATGGTGCTGGTATGGGTTAGTTTTGTTGTTAGTATCAGTAAGATAATATAGAGTACTAGTGAGCTAATTAGGAAAACAATTATCAGAGTGTGATCGTGAAAGTGTAGCAGTTCTTCTATGATGGGTGATGTTGCGTCTTGAAAGCCTAGCTGTACGGGATATGCCATATGAGATGTACGGGACTTTCACCTGTAATTTAATCTTGACAAGGTTATGTAATGTTTTACTAACATCTCGTTTATTGAGAGAGACATAGTGGTTATGGTGTTGGCTTGAAACCGATAATAGGGGGTTCAATTCCTTCCTCTCTTATTTTAGGTTAATGTATGTAGGTTCTTCAAATGTGTGATATGGTGGAGGGCATCCGTTTAGTCATTCTAGATTTGTTGTGGTTAGGTCCACGGTTAAGACTTCCCGTTTGGATGCAAATGCTTCTCAGATGATAAAAGTCATTAATATTACTGCCGTTAGTGAGATGAATGAGCCTATAGATGAAATAGTGTTTCATATTGTATATGCGTCTGGGTAATCGGAGTATCGTCGTGGTATACCAGATAGCCCTAAGAAATGTTGTGGGAAGAAGGTCATGTTAACACCTACAAATATAATTGCGAAATGGATTTTGGCTCATGTGTCATTAAGGGTGTAGCCTGAGAATAAGGGAAATCAATGTACAAATCCTCCTATGATAGCGAATACAGCTCCTATTGATAGTACGTAGTGGAAATGTGCTACCACATAGTATGTGTCGTGGAGAACGATGTCAAGGGAGGAGTTGGCTAAAACAATTCCAGTTAGTCCTCCAACTGTAAAAAGGAAAATGAAGCCTAGGGCTCATATTATAGCGGGGGATCATTTGATATTTCCTCCGTGAAGTGTTGCTAGCCAACTAAAGACTTTTACTCCGGTTGGGATAGCAATAATTATAGTAGCGGATGTAAAGTAAGCTCGTGTATCGACGTCTATTCCGACTGTGAATATATGATGGGCTCATACAATAAATCCTAGAAATCCAATTGATATTATGGCTCATACTATTCCTATATATCCAAATGGCTCTTTTTTTCCTGAATAGTAGGTTACGATGTGGGAGATTATTCCAAAGCCAGGTAAAATTAGAATATATACTTCGGGGTGTCCAAAAAATCAGAATAAGTGTTGATATAAGATAGGGTCTCCTCCTCCTGCTGGGTCAAAGAAAGTTGTATTCAGGTTTCGGTCTGTTAGTAATATTGTGATGCCAGCTGCTAATACAGGAAGTGAGAGGAGGAGTAGTACGGCAGTGATCAGTACAGATCACACGAACAGGGGGGTCTGGTATTGTGATATTGCGGGAGGTTTTATGTTAATAATAGTTGTAATAAAATTAATGGCTCCTAAAATTGAGGAAACACCTGCTAGGTGTAGGGAGAAAATGGTCAGGTCTACTGAGGCTCCTGCGTGGGCTAGATTACCTGCTAGAGGGGGATATACGGTTCAACCCGTCCCTGCTCCGGCTTCGACTATAGAGGATGCTAGGAGTAATAGGAAAGAAGGGGGGAGGAGCCAAAAACTTATATTATTTATCCGAGGGAATGCTATATCAGGGGCTCCAATCATTAGAGGAACTAGCCAGTTGCCAAACCCTCCAATTATAATAGGCATTACTATAAAGAAGATTATTACGAATGCGTGTGCAGTTACAATTACGTTGTAGATTTGGTCATCTCCAAGTAGAGTTCCGGGTTGGCCTAACTCAGCACGAATTAGTAAGCTCAGAGCGGTTCCTACTATGCCGGCTCAGGCACCAAATAGAAGATAAAGGGTACCGATATCTTTATGATTAGTTGAAAATAATCAGCGGTTTATGAACATGGGTAAAATGGCTGAGTAAAGCAATAGACTGTAAATCTAAGAATAGAGGTTTGATTCCTCTTTTTACCAGGTCCTGTAGTGAATTAACATATTGAATTGCAAATTCAAAGGAGCAGCTTCAAACTCTGCCGGGGCTTCTCCCGCCTTTTTTTTCTTGCGGCGGGAGAAGTAGATTGAAGCCAGTTATTTAGGGTATTTAGCTGTTAACTAAAGTTTCGTGGGGGTGGGACCCACCAATCTAGTGAGGATTTAGCTTAATTAAAGTAGTTGATTTGCATTCAATTGATGTAAGATATGATCTTGCAGTCCTTATCAGGAATTAAGTAAATTATACTTGCTTAGGGCTTTGAAGGCTCTTGGTCTATTTAACCTAAATTCCTATTCTAGGATTGAGAGAATTGGTGTAAGTGGTAGTAGTATAGTGGACAATACGGTTATTGTTGGTAGGAGGGTTATTCGTTTTATGGTTGAGAATTGTCATTTTATTTTTATGTTGTTTGTGGAAGGGAACATAGTAAGTGTGGTGGAATATGCCAGTCGTATGTAGAAATATAGGTTTAGTAGTGCTGTAATTGCTATGAAGGTAGGTAGGATAATGCTATTGTTTTTTGTCATTTCTTGAATAATTATTCATTTTGGCATAAATCCTGATAGTGGGGGGAGTCCTCCTATTGATAGGAGGGTAATGAGAATTAGAATAGTTATGATGGGTGTTTTGTTTCATGTGTGTGATAGTGATAGAGTGGTTGTGGTTGAGTTGGCTATAAATAGTGTAAATATGGTGGAAGTTATGATGATGTAAATGATTAGGTTTAGTAATGTTATGGTGGGATTGTATGGTAAAATTGCTGTTATTCAGCCTATGTGGGCAATTGATGAGTAAGCTATAATTTTTCGTAGTTGGGTTTGGTTTAATCCTCCTCAGCCTCCGATTATAATGGATAGAATTGATAGGGTTAAGATTATATTTAGGTTGATGGATTGGGATACTTGGTAAAGTACCGATATGGGTGCTAGTTTTTGTCATGTAAGTAAGATTAGGCCTGAAGATAGAGGGATGCCTTGTGTTACTTCTGGGACTCAGAAGTGGAATGGGGCTATTCCTAGTTTTATGGCGAGGGCTATTGTTATGAGTATGGAGGCTGTTGGGTTAAATAGTTTTATTACGGTTCATTGGCCTGAGAATATTAAGTTGATGATAATGGCTATTATTAGTAGTATTGAGGCTGTTGATTGAGTTAGGAAATATTTAGTTGATGCTTCTGTGGCTCGTGGGTTGTGTTTTTTTATTATAATAGGAATGATGGCGAGTATATTTATTTCAAATCCGATTCAGATGAGTAGTCAGTGGGAGCTAATTATAACGATAATGGTTCCAAGTATTATAGTTATTAAGATAATAATGAGAGTGATTGGGTTTATTAGTACGGGAAGGATACAAACCAACATTTTCGGGGTATGGGCCCGATAGCTTAATTAGCTGACCTTACTATTAGAATTTGGTGTAATTGGGAGCACGAAGAGTTTTGAGTTCTTAGGAGTAGGTTCAATTCCTATAGTTCTAGAAATAAGAGGATTTAAACCTCTATAATTTACTCTATCAAAGTAACTCTTTTGTCAGACATATTTCTTATGTTTGTGGGGGGATACTTGATAGGAGAATAGGTAGAGATACATGTCATATGCATAGGGCTAGCGTTAGGGGTAGAAAATTTTTTCATAATAAGTGCATCAGTTGATCATAGCGGAATCGGGGGTAGGATGCTCGGATTCATAGGAAGGTCATTGTGAGTAGTAGTGATTTGATGATAAAGTTAATTGCGTAGAGTTCTGGTATGTATGGGTTATGGGATGCTCCTAGGAAGAGGGTTGTTGTGAAGATATTTATTATAATAATGTTTGCATATTCTGCTATAAAGAATAGGGCGAATGGTCCTGCGGCGTATTCTACATTAAAGCCCGATACTAGTTCAGATTCTCCTTCAGTAAGATCAAATGGTGCTCGGTTTGTTTCTGCTAGTGTTGAAATGAATCATATTATTGCTAAGGGTCATGCTGGGAAGATTAGTCATACTTGTTCTTGTGTAATGATTAATGTAGAGAGAGTGAAGGATCCATTTATTAGTAAGATTGATAGTAAGATAATTGCTAGTGTAACTTCATATGAAATTGTTTGTGCTACTGCTCGTAGGGCTCCAATAAGAGCGTATTTTGAGTTGGAGGCTCAGCCTGATCAGAGGATCGAGTATACGGCTAAGCTTGATATAGCTAATATGAAAAGGATTCCTAAGTTTATATTGATGAGGGGATAGGGTATGGGTAGGGGGATTCATATAGTTAAGGCTAGGGTTAGGGCTAGGATGGGGGCTAGAATAAATATTGAGATTGAGGATGTGGCAGGTCGTAGGGGTTCTTTAATGAAAAGTTTGATTGCATCGGCGATGGGTTGGAGTAAGCCATATGGTCCTACAATATTTGGGCCTTTTCGGAGTTGTATGTAGCCTAGGATTTTTCGTTCAACTAGTGTAAGAAAAGCTACGGCTAGAAGAATGGGGATAATAAGTGTTAAGATGTTGAGTATAAACATTTTGTTAAGGAGAGGATTTGAATCTCTGAGTATAAAGGTTTAAGTTTTACGCAATTACCGGGCTCTGCCACCTTAACTGGGCCCTTTTCTAGGGCAGGTATTGTTTGTGAGGTCAATTGAGATAAAGTCATTGATTGATTTAAGGCGCTTTGTTGAAGTTGGCCTTATTTCTCTTGTCCTTTCGTACTGGGAGAAATACATAACAGATAGAAACCGACCTGGATTACTCCGGTCTGAACTCAGATCACGTAGGACTTTAATCGTTGAACAAACGAACCTTTGATAGCGGTTGCACCATCGGGGTGTCCTGATCCAACATCGAGGTCGTAAACCCTATTGTCGATATGGACTCTTGAATAGGATTGCGCTGTTATCCCTAGGGTAACTTGTTCCGTTGATCAAGTCTTTGGATCAATAAACGATAGTTTGATTTGACTTGTGGGTCTAGTCTTTAAAATCGTTCGGAGGATTTTTTGTTCTCCGAGGTCACCCCAACCAAAACTGCTAGTCCATAAAGAGTGTTGTTATCCCTTAATGGTTAAGTTTATTTTCTTTGGACTAGTTAGTTAAAGCTCCATAGGGTCTTCTCGTCTTGTTGGTTTATTCCCGCCTCTTCACGGGAAGGTCAATTTCACTGATTGGAAGTAAGAGACAGTAAAACCCTCGTGTGGCCGTTCATACAAGTCCTTATTTAGAGAACAAATGATTATGCTACCTTTGCACGGTCAGGATACCGCGGCCGTTTAACGTCTAGTCACTGGGCAGGCAGTGCCTCCAATACTGGGGATGCTGGAGGTGATGTTTTTGGTAAACAGGCGGGATTTGTGTTTGCCGAGTTCCTTTTACTTCTTTTAATCTTTCCTGGGTGCACTCCTGTGTTGGATTAACAGTATAATTAATAAATTATTTATTGTTGGGTTATTTTTATTTACTGTTAACAGTCAGAGTATTATCAGATACTGACTTAAACTTGTGCAAGGAGAAAATATTTCTTGTTACTCATATTAACATTATTGCTTCTATTTAGTAATAGAATAGTCCAGTACTAGGTCTAGGAGTTGGTTATATTGTTGTTGGGATTAGTATTGTTTTTATTGTTGAGCTTTAACGCTTTCTTAATAGATGGCTGCTTTTAGGCCTACTATGGTGTTGTAAGATCTTACTCTCTAGTGAAGGTTGTACCCATTTCTAAAAGGCTGTACCTTTTTAGACTAACTTTTAAAGATACAGTGAGATTTGTTTATATTTTTTGGTATCTTTAAAGCTGAACTAAGATTCATTTTCTGGACAACCAGCTATCACCAGGCTCGTTAGGCATGTCACCTCTACTTATAGATCTTCTCACTATTTTGCCACATAGATGAGTTGGTTCTAATAAACTGTCTATAGGTAGCTCGTCTGGTTTCGGGTTACTTAGCTGAAATTCGTTTTGTTAAGTTTTTTGCTCGTTAATTCATTATGCAAAAGGTACAAGGGTTAATCTTTGCTTTTTTGTACTTTGATTATTTTCTTTCATCGTTCCCTTACGGTACTTTCTCTATAGCGCCATGTTTAGAATTTCTATCTCCTATACTTTAATAGGGGTAAATGTTTTGTTTTAGTATGTTTTGGTTATTGGATTGAAGAGTGGGGGTTTGGGCTAGGCATAGTTCAAAACATTCACAGTACACGAAATCTTCTAGGTGTAAACTAGATGCTTTAATTAAGCTATGTCTTGGTTTGTCCAAGCACACTTTCCAGTATGCTTACCTTGTTACGACTTACCTCCTCTCGTGTAATTGGTGCATGTAAATAGGTTTGGGTGCATATATTTACTTGAGGAGGGTGACGGGCGGTGTGTGCGTGCTTCATGGCCTGGTTCAACTAAGCACTCTATTCTTAGTTTACTACTAAATCCTCCTTTGGCTGTTAGTTTCATAATGGCTTTCGTATTAAGTTTTCTTGGATAGAAAATGTAGCCCATTTCTTCCCATTCCATAGGTTACACCTTGACCTAACGTTTTTATGTGTTATGATTGAGCTTACTTTTGTTCCTTTTCAGGGTTTGCTGAAGATGGCGGTATACAGACTGTATTAGCAAGGATTGGTGAGGTTTATCGGGGTTTATCGATTATAGAACAGGCTCCTCTAGAAGGGTGTAAAGCACCGCCAAGTCCTTTGAGTTTTGGGCCGTTGCCGGTAGTACTCTGGCGAATAATCTTGTTTTTGCAATTATTTATGTTTAGGGCTAAGCATAGTGGGGTATCTAATCCCAGTTTGGGTCTTAGCTATAGTGTGTCAGTTGTCGTAGAGTTACTTTCGTCACTTATTTTTGTTATAATTATGGCTTTTTACAGCTTAATTAGGATTTAACTCTATTTGGTGTAGTACTTTAACACGTTTTACGCCGTGTTCCTGTTAGCTTGGGTTAGTCGTATGACCGCGGTGGCTGGCACGAGATTTACCAACCCTAGTTAATATGGCTTAGTCGAACTTTCGTTCATGGCTTAAATTTTGTCACTGCTGTTTCCCGTGGGGGTGTGGTTAAGCAAGGCGTTATGAGCTACAGGGTGTGTGCTTGATACCTGCTCCTCTTAGTCCTGCTGATTCGGAGGGCGCTACTCACCGGGGTGCGGATGCTTGCATGTGTAAGTCTATTGAAAGTTAACAGGAAGGCCAGGACCAAACCTATGTGTTTATGGAGTTGGTATACTCATCTAGGCATTTTCAGTGCCTTGCTTTAAATTTAAGCTACATTAACCATGTAGTATGTAAGCAGACCCAGGCACCTATATGTCTATCTTGTTTGGAGTGTGAATTTGAGTATTGGGGGTGAGATAAATTTATATTGATACTTAGGGGGAAGTATGTTAAAAATGGTGGTTAATATTTAAGAGGGGGGGGGGGAAATATAATAGGTATGTCCTGTAACCATTGACTGAAATGCCCATGCCTACCATTATGGGGATGCTCAAGATGCAGTTAAGTCCAGCTACAATTTATGCTCCGGGTCGGGGCCTTTGACGGCCATAGCTGAGTCCAAGCATCCCCGAAAATTAAAAAATACCAAATGTATGACAGCACAGTTATGTGTGAGCATGGGCTGATTAGTAATTAGTCCATCGAGATGTCTTATTTAAGAGGAAAGAATGGGCGGTTTTAGATGAGATGGCCCTGAAGAAAGAACCAGATGTCTGATAAAGTTCATTAAATAGCTACCCCCACGATTAATGGGCCCGGAGCGAGAAGAGAAATCCCTGCCAAGCGGGTTGCTGGTTTCACGCGGCATGGTCGGTAAGCTCGTGATCTAGTGGACGGGATACGCATGGTGACGAGGATAGATTTGACTTTATGCGCTATGTACGATCTAAGCAGGAAATGTCCTATGTACTATAGATAATTTTTATTGTACTTGCTTATATGCAAGGGGAAAATCATTTAATGTACTATATACATATTATATCTTTATTACATTAATTATGATGTACATGCTTATATGCATGGGGTAGATCATGTAATGTAATATATACATAGTATGTCTTTATTACATTAATTATAATGTACATACTGCACACAAAGTAGGTCATGTAGTATACTGCATTTATGTATGTTTTTATTATATTACTTCAGTGTATATATTCATACATATAGGATGGATCATGTGGTGTGCTAGACGCATATCATGTTTACATTGTATGAGTGTTAGTGGGTATGTTTGGGCAAATGACATGGTGTGTCTGTGTGTAGTACTCGTACATGTGTCTATTGAGGTGAGTTATTAAGCATGTTGTTACACGTGCAAGCTTATAGAGTGGGAGATTTGTGTCGTAAGTTTAAAAATTTTAGCGGATTTAATACTGGGGAGGTTCTTAGTGTTTTTGGGGGTATATCAATAGACGCAATTAATAGTGGTTCAGGGAATAGTTTAAGTAGAACTTCAGCTTTGGGTGTTGATGGTGAGGCTATCGCTTCTTCCTTGAGTCTTAGGGAGGTTAATTGTTCTCCTTTTCTGGTTTACAAGACCAGCGTATTAATTTTACTACAAAGACTTGTCTTCATTTCAGGAGATTGTTTTCGATGGTGCTGGCTAGTGGTATTATTGCCAGGATGATGAGGAAATATATGATGGATGCTAATTGTCCGATGGTGATGTAGGGGTGTTCAACCGGTTGTCCTCCGATTCATGTAAGTGTTAATAGGTCTGCTATTAAAAGTCAGAATATGCATTGGCTGATTGGTCGGAACATTATGCTTCGTTGTTTGGATGTGTGGAGGAAGGGTACGAGTGTTAAGATCAAGATGGAAAGGACTAAGGCTAGGACTCCTCCCAGTTTATTGGGGATTGATCGTAGGATTGCGTATGCAAATAGGAAATACCATTCTGGCTTAATGTGGGAGGGTGTACTGAGTGGGTTTGCTGGAGTATAATTATCCGGGTCTCCGAGTAGGTCGGGAGTGAATAGTACTAGTGATATGAGGATGAGGATTAATAGTATGATGCCTAGGATGTCCTTGATGGTGTAATAAGGGTGAAATGGAATTTTGTCTGTGTCTGATGGAATTCCTGTGGGGTTGTTGGATCCTGTTTCGTGGAGGAAAATTAAGTGGATTATGGTGAGAGCTACAATGATAAATGGGAGGATGAAGTGGAAAGCGAAGAATCGGGTGAGGGTGGCTTTGTCTACTGAAAATCCCCCTCAGATTCATTCAACTAGGTTGGTGCCAATGTATGGGATTGCCGAGAGGAGGTTGGTAATGACTGTTGCTCCTCAGAATGATATCTGTCCTCATGGTAGGACATAGCCTATGAATGCTGTGGCTATTGTTGTAAATAGGAGAATTACTCCGATGTTTCATGTTTCTAAGAAGGTATATGATCCGTAATATAGGCCTCGTCCTACATGCATAAATAGGCAGATAAAAAATATTGATGCTCCGTTTGCGTGCATATATCGGATGATTCAGCCATAGTTTACGTCTCGACAAATGTGGGTTACAGAGGAGAATGCTATTGTTGTATCGGATGTGTAGTGTATTGCTAGGAATAGGCCTGTTAAGATTTGTAGAGCTAAGCAAGTGCCTAGGAGGGATCCAAAGTTTCATCATGATGAGATGTTTGATGGAGTTGGGAGGTCAATGAGTGCGTTGTTTACGATTTTTATTAGTGGGTGAGTTTTTCGGATGTTGATCATTAGTGTTCTTGTAGTTGAATAACAACGATGGTTTTTCATATCATTAGTCATGGTTAGATTCCATGCAGGAATAATGATTATGTACATTGTATTTATTTTAAGTGTAATTTTTGTGATGGGCTTTGTAGGGTTTTCTTCAAAACCTTCGCCTATTTATGGGGGGTTGGGATTGATTGTGAGTGGTGGGGTTGGGTGTGGTATTGTGTTAAATTATGGTGGTTCTTTTTTAGGTTTAATGGTTTTTTTAGTTTATTTAGGGGGTATAATGGTGGTTTTTGGTTATACGACAGCTATGGCTACTGAGCAGTATCCTGAGGTTTGGGTTTCTAATAAGGTTGTTTTAGGAACGTTTATTACTGGTTTGTTGATGGAGTTTTTTATAATTTACTATGTGTTGAAGGATAAGGAGGTGGAGATTGTGTTTAAGTTTAATGGTATGGGGGATTGGGTAATTTATGATACAGGGGATTCTGGGTTTTTTAGTGAGGAGGCCATGGGGATTGCTGCTTTGTACAGCTATGGTACTTGATTAGTTATTGTTACTGGTTGATCTTTATTAATTGGTGTAGTGGTGATTATAGAGATTACTCGTGGAAATTAAGTAGAATTGTGCTAGTGAAAATCGTAATTAGGAAGGAAAGGAAATATAATTTAATTAAGCCTTTTTGGTTTGTGATTATGATAGATGTTTTTATTTGGGTTAGTGAGATGGTTTTTGGTATAATGGTTTCTAGTCAGGTTAGGTCTAGAAGGGAGGATGCTGATTTTTGGCTTATTGTTAGATTTATATAGGGGGTTAAGCGGTGTATGACTGTGGGATAATATCCTAGTAGGTTAGAAAATTTGAATATGTTTGATGGGTAATTGAACTTTAAGTAGTGGGTTATGTTGTTAATTTCTAGTGCTAGAATAAAGCCTAGGATTGTAATTGTTAGGGCGGTGATTTTTAGGTAGTAGGGTATAGTTGTTTGGGGAATGGTTGTTGGGGGGATGTTGTTAGAAATGATGAATCCTGCGAAAAGACTTCCGATTAGTAAGCGTTTAATTGAGTTAATTAGGAATGGGTTGTTTTCATTAATAGAAATAAGGGTTGGGAATCGGGGTTGTCCTAGGAGTGTGAAGAAAATAATACGGGTACTGTAGATAGCTGTGAAGGAGATGGCGATTAGTGTTATTAAGAGGGCTCAGGCGTTGGTATATGACGTGTTGGCGGATTCAATAATTAGATCTTTGGAGTAGAATCCGGTGAGGAAAGGTATTCCTGTTAGTGCAAGGCTGCCAATAATAAGGGCTGTTGCGGTGAATGGTATGGCTTTAAATAGGCCTCCTATTTTTCGAATATCTTGTTCGTTATTTAGATTGTGGATGATGGAGCCGGAGCATAGAAATAATATGGCTTTGAAGAAAGCGTGGGTGCAGATGTGAAGAAGTGCTAGGTGAGGCTGGTTAATTCCAATTGTTACTATCATAAGGCCGAGTTGGCTGGATGTAGAGAAGGCGATGATTTTTTTAATGTCATTTTGGGTGAGGGCACATATTGCTGTAAATAGTGTGGTAATGGCTCCTAGGCATAGTATAGTAGATTGGATGAGTTTATTGTTTTCTGTTAATGGATAAAAGCGGATTAGTAAGAAAATACCTGCTACTACTATTGTACTTGAGTGGAGTAATGCTGAGACAGGTGTCGGACCCTCTATTGCGGAGGGTAATCATGGGTGCAGGCTAAATTGTGCGGATTTTCCGGTTGCGGCTAGAATTAGTCCTATTAGAGGTAGATTTGAGTTCTCTGGTTTTAGTAAGAAGATTTGTTGAAGGTCTCAAGTGTTGAGGTTAATTAGGAATCATGCTATTGCTAGGATAAATCCGATGTCGCCAATGCGGTTATATAGGATTGCTTGTAGAGCTGCTGTGTTTGCGTCTGCTCGTCCGTATCACCATCCAATTAGTAGAAATGATATAATTCCGACTCCTTCTCAGCCAATGAATAGTTGAAAGATGTTATTTGCAGTGACGAGGATGAGTATTGTGATAAGAAATAAGAGTAAGTACTTAAAAAATTGGTTGATGTTGGGGTCGGAATGTATGTATCATATTGAGAATTCTATGATGGATCATGTGACGAATAGTGATACTGGGATAAATATTGTCGAGAAGTAATCTATTTTGAAGCTGAGAGATAGTTTGAGGGTTTGGATGGTTAGTCAGTGTCAGTTTGAAATAATTATTTCTTGTCCTGTATGAATAAATATTATAGTGGGAATTATACTAGTGATAAAGGCGTATGAAATGGTTGTTTTTACGTAAAGTGGGTAATTGGTGAATTTGTGGGTGCTAAGACTAGTTGTCATGATGGGTACGGTTAGTAGGATTAGGGTAGTTAGTGTGAGGGATGGGAACAGGTTTATTACTTTTATTTGGAGTTGCACCAATTTTTTGGTTCCTAAGACCAATGGATAACTGCTATCCTTTAAAAGTTTGAAAAAGCCATGTTGTCAGGCATGGGAGCATAGAATTAGCAGTTCTTGCATACTTTTTCGGTAAATAAGAAGGTGATAGGCTTCTATTGTTAGATTCACAATCTAATGTTTTTTTAAACTATATTTACAGTATAGGGGTCCTAGGATAATTTTTGGGTTTAGGGATAGAAGCAGTAGTGGTAGTATGTGTAGTGATATGAGTGCATTTTCTCGTGTGAAGGAAGGTGAAATGTTATTGATATGATGAGTGTATTTGCCCCGTTGTGTTGTGATTAGTATATAGAGGGTGTAGAGAGTAGTGATTACTATGTTAAGTCCTATTAGAATAATTGTGATATTAGATCATGAAAAAGTCGATATTACTACAAATAGTTCTCCGATTAGGTTGATTGTTGGGGGTAGAGCCAGGTTGGTTAGACTTGCTAGGAGTCATCAGGTGGCTATTAGTGGAAGAAGTGTTTGTAGGCCGCGGGCTAAGATTATTGTACGGCTGTGAATTCGTTCGTAGTTAGAATTTGCTAGGCAGAAAAGTATAGAGGATGTAAGGCCGTGGGCAATTATCAGGGCGGTGGCTCCTATGTAGCTTCAGGGTGTTTGGATTAGGATTGCAACGATGACAAGTGCCATGTGGCTAATAGAGGAGTACGCGATGAGTGATTTCAGGTCCGTT